>NC_136505.1:105321909-105324409 GCF_053919585.1 Euprymna scolopes
ATCGCATTAAGGAAATAAAAAAGATGGTGTTAAGCAACATACGACACAATTCATCAAAATAATCTCTTATCTTGTCAAGAGTTAAGATCAAACTACGATTACTTTTATCGACACTCAACATACTTCTGTAATATATATAGACCATATATTGACCATAGCTAAGGTTATTAACTTACAGACTCTAAGACAAGAAAACGAAACTCTCAAGTACCCTATGCCATAAAAAGCCAAAAGTTAAGTTAGATGGGGGAGGAGGAAAAGAAAAAAGATGTTTATCATCTTCATAGACCTCACTCATCCTTTTACCGTTTTTGGTTTTTTTTGACTCCCACCCAGGTTGTATTTTTAACTTGATAAACGAAATAGAAAAATGTATTTGGTGGAAATGTCACTTTTGAAGGTAGTTCTTGGCCTGAAGACGTAATCCCCCAACGTGGGTGATTACAGAAACATGTATGCACATATGTAGCCATTAATGTTTGTATAAATAAAATTAATATATATATATATATATATATATATATATTAAGAATGTGAGAGATTATGTATAATTATTTCCACAGCCCAAAGAACGCCGCAGCCGACAAGAGCCATGCCAGCCAACGAACCGGAAGTCTAAGACTTCAGCTGGTTGGATGACCACGTCCCTTGTCGAGATGAAGTAGGTCTATTCCCCAGCTTGTTTTCGTCGCGGTTTGCTTGAGCTGTGTTGGCTAATAGGATTTCTTGTGTGAGGGGCGTTTGCTCAGTTGGTAGAGTGTTTGTCTTGCATGCAGGAGGCTCGGGTTTCAGTCAACGATGGGTACTTTTACTGACTGGGTTCAAAAACAGCCTACAGAAAATGGTCTCTGATTTATGAAAGTATGATAGGTTATGAAAAGGAAGGGTTATAAAGAAATAGCTTCGAATTTGGGGGTATCAAAACCAAAGCAAAATATGATGAAAGTAAAAATAAAATAGATAAACCCCATAATTTATTATACCATACATGTTCACAATGAAACACTTATCACAATATTCTGTGGATCTATATTAAAAAAAACCTTGTTAAACTTTGTGACATATTTCCATTCTATGGAGGTCAGGTGCGAACGAACACCCTATAATTTTATCATACCATATTTCTTCAAACTGAAACATAATTATCAAAGTATACTTACGCAGATAGATATGAAAAGTCTTTATTAAAGTTTGTGCCTATTTCTATTCTATGGAGGCTAAGCGCGAACGTAGACCCACAATTTTATTATACCATTCCTATTTAAGTTAAAACATACTTATCAAAGTATTCTTATCTACATCTATATCAAAAACACTTGCAAACGTCTTTTTTTTTTAATTTTTTAATTTTTTATTCCATACTTTGTGGACCAGGCGTGAACGCAGACCCCACAATTTTAATGAACCACCGTTCTGCCAGATCAAAAATACTCATTCCTGTCTCGATACATATATCTTATATGTAATCCGTTTTTTAAAACCGTCAACCATATAGGAGCCTATTCGTGACCAGACAGACACACACAGCTTTATACACACACACACACACACACACACACACACACACATGTAACATAATTATGTTGACACACCAGTTCTTGCTGGATCACCAAAGTTAAGCAATGTTGAACCTGGTCAGTACTAAATGGGTGACCATTTGGGACTTCTAGGTGCTGTATGTGCTCTCTGCTTATCTCGGCATTGTTTCCAGTCGTCCTGGACTTCTCATTGCCACTGCACTCAAACAGTGCCAATTCAGGAGAGGTGTGGTTGGAAATTGCGCAATCTTTGCCTCTGCTGCCCCTACAGGAGTATCTTTCCAGACTGAATGGAGGCATCGTACACACATACAAGCAAGTCACCCACCGTTGCCCAGTCGTAAAATATGTGTATTATATTTTAATTCATACAGAAACTGGGAAATGTGCATGCAAGTATTATGCTTTTTCAGTTCACGTCTTGTAAATAAATAAGAAATACTCGAGCTAGGATCGAAACTCAAACCTAAAGACAGTTAATCAAGATGATAATCATTAGATCAGCTTCCCATGATATTTAAAAGGTGTTTTCAAACCTCGTAAAACAGTTGACAGAGAAAAATTCGGTGACTCCCAAGGTACCAATGTTTCAATTTTGATCCCTTTTTTTCCGGATGAAAACTGATTAAAAAGTTTCCCACATATCTGAGTACACTTTATATTAAATTTCAAGTCTGTAGATCAAATATTCGTTGAGTATATAGGTTGAGAAGTGTCCTCCCTCTCTCTCTCTCTCTCTCTCTCTCTCTCTCTCTCTCTCTCTCTCTCTCTCTCTCTCTCACGCACATACAGACTCACTTTTATAGATATATAGATAATGAATATAAATACTCAAATAATATTTACTGGTAGTGTTCCTTGAATTACAGTCAATAATGATTCGGCATACAATCGTGTTAGAGATTAAATGGAAGGATCATTATTTTCTAATTGTTAGTATGTCCGCATCCCAGTTCATCTCC
>NC_136505.1:105326909-105396909 GCF_053919585.1 Euprymna scolopes
CAAAGGATGCGAGGGAAACACCTACTTGTGGCACTGGCAAAAGACAGCGCAAGTGTGATTGCAAGAATTAGAAGTTGATGGAGAAATTCAGAGAACTTTTTTTTCCTTTTTTTTTTTTTTACAAGGTGGTCACCACTTACCAAGGCCTGGAAGCCACTCAGGGATAAGGGTTATTGTAAGTACAGTACGTTAGTGTGGAGATTTAATAAAGTGTCTACTTAAGGGGACGGTTCATCAGGAATTTGTTTACGTTGAACTTGAAGACATCCAGGTTGTAGTCAGGTGGGAAGCAGGCGGACGGAACAGAGTTCCACAGGCGTGCAGTTCTAAGAAAGAAGCTTTGTTCATGGAATCTACGTTTTGATTTAGGCATAGATGAAGAGTGGGGAAAGTTTTTGACTGTGGATTCAGCTAGAAGGCTGTTTTTCGTAAAAGATTGGCGAGGGGGAACCAGAGATTGGAGTTCAGATGAGCACCTGCCATGGAGATAACGATAAAACAAAGATAGGCTTGCAACGTCTCTTCTGTGAAAAAGAGGTTGAAGAGAAGAGAAAAGGGCATCCCCCACTAAGCGACAAAGTTTATTTTGAACTCTGTCAAGGCAAGATGATCTGGTTCTAGCAGCTCCTGCCCAGATGTGACAATAGTACTCCATCGTTGGCCATACCTGTCTTTTATGACGATGTATAGAAGTGAAATCTGGTCAGTGAGAGTTGAGGATATGCGTTGCATGGAGAGAACTGATACGAGAAATAATACGTTATATGTGTAATATTAGTCACAAAATAAATTTAGATCTGTTGACTTCAGGGGAAGGTTAAATTGGGACAGTTTGAGGAGACATAAATTTGGACAGTATGATACGAGAACGATGCGCTGGACTATGATGTTAGTCTGAAAGATAATTTTAGATGAGATGATTTAAGTGGAAGGTTAAATTTAAGCAGTATAAGGAGATGTGTGCAGAGCAGGAAACTTCGATTGCTGAGTCACGTTTATTTTTTTTTTGTTACAAGGCAGTCACGACTTATCAAGGCCCAAACGTCACTCAAGGATAAGGGTTAATGAATGCAAGGTGGTAGTGTAGTAATCGTTAATTGTGTAAATTGGGTAGAATTTAGTATATTTATGAGGACGGTTCAACAAGAATTTATTTACATTGGACTTGAAGGCTACCATATTGTAAATGGCCTTTAATAAACCAGTAAAGTGTTACCATTGCGGACCAAGGAAAGAATCTATCAGGCATGTGGAGACAATATGATGATGTATGGAAATGAAACCTGGTCAGTAAAAGTTGAGGACATGCGTTGCATGGAAATAAACAATACGAGAATCATACGTTGGACTACGATGTTAATCTCAAAGACAATTTTAGATGAGATGATTTAAATAGAAAGTTAAATTTAAACAGTATAAGGAGATGTGTGCAGAGCAGGAGACTTCGATTGTTTAGTCACATAGAAAAAAAATAGAATTGTTGGGTTAATAGACTTCGTGATTTAGTGGGGGATGCCCTTTTCTCTACCCTTCAACCTCTCTCCCACAGAAGAGACGTTGCGAGCCTATCCTTGTTTTATCGTTATTTCCATGGCAGGTGCTCGTCTGAACTCCAATCTCTGCTCCCCCCTCGCCAATCTTTCACGAAAAACACCCGTCTAGCTGAATCCACTGTGAAAAATTTCTCCCACTCTGTATCTGTGCCTAAATCAAAACGCGGATTCCATGAACAAAGCTTCTTTCTTAGAACTGCACGCCTGTGGAACTCTGTTCCGTCTGCCTGCTTCCCTCCGGACTACAACTTTGATGTCTTCAAATCCAATGTTAACAAATTCCTAATGACCCACCCCCTTAATTAAACACTTCCTCAAATCTCCACACTAACGTAATGTACTTGCAATAACCCTTATCCCTGAGTGGCTTCCGGGCCTTGATAAGTGGTGATCACTGTGTAAAAAAAAAAAAATGTGTGTTAGACAGCTTTAAGAAATAGACGTCTGAAGTAGCCTATCTCTGATCTGATTTTTATTTATCCCTTTTCCCCATGTTTTCTTTGTCTTTTACCTTGGAACTGAACCTGCTACTTCAACTGTTCTACATCTACTAAACCATTCTTTTAGCGTGATAAAACCCGTTAAGCCTTCTGTTCCATACATATTTCCCTATATTGTCTGGACTTAATCTTTGTGTGAGATTTCATAAATTTCGTGTTGAATCGAAAATAACTTATGGAACATAACTCATTTTCAACTTCTTCTCTTGAAGTCAGTCTTAATTTTTTTAAACAAGTTCTCAAAGCAATGATATTCAGTTGGGGCGAGACTAAATAAACATGGTGAGTGTTGCATAATTTTCAATGACTCACCACCTCTTTTTAAATATTAGTAAAATCATTTGATTGCTGCTTTTCAATTGAAAAACTAAAGAGTTTTATGAACATGTCATTTAAAAAAACAGTTAAACATTGTGCAAGTAAACCCACTAGTATATAAATCGTAAATTGAAAGTAACAGAAAATAAAAGTTCAGTTGCAGTCAATTTGCTAAACTCGAGGTTAGACTTACTAGGATTGTGGGAATTGATAGAAACGGACCTGACATCACACGACTCAAAGAGAGAGTGGGTGAGAATAATCAGCAGTTTGTTGGAAGCACTACACCTGTGGATATATTATTTTGAACATGCTTTGATATATGATTAAACAATGATTATCGATACCTCTCCGTTCCTTCCCCCATCTCGCTGGTCAGTGATTTGAAACAAAGATCAAAGAGAATAAACCTCCTCTGTTCTTCAACAGTTTTCTTTTAACTTAATCCTTTTTTGAACTGTGAAAGAACTTATTAGTAGATAGCGTTCCTTCAGGTTGGAAAGATCATAGAAAGGGCGCACACAAAGGCAAGCCGCATACAAATTGTGATTATGAACTTTTAATCCATGTATTGCACAGGTTTGAAACGCAACAAAAGATCACTGACAGCTGGAATACGTCACAGAAAAAAATTTGAGCTACATTAACTATTAAATAGATTTGATACTGTTGTAATGGTGTAATGACGTCACCAGGAAAGAAAAAAAGACTATAAAAAAGAGTGAATACGCGAGATCACGTAGGTGAGACCACAAATGTAACAACGTGAAAATAAATGCTGTTGTCACAAAGTTGAAGTTCTTTCCTATGCTTGGCCCCCTTTGCAACTAGAACTGCACAGAACATGTGTTGGTTCCCGGACAACGTTACACAGTGGTTGTGTTGTTGCTGCTGCATTATTATTATCTGTAATATAAATCTCACCTGTCTGTTTAAATGTATATATGTATGTATGTTTGTATGTATGTCTAAAACTTTCAACGGCGACGGATTTTCACCAGATCAGTATCGTTTAGAAGTTCGACCCATTGGATGACAAATATCGAAAAATTGGCTAAAAACATTAATTCCTTAATCCTCAACTGGGCACTTTTCTACAAGGAGGGGTCGCTTTTTTTGCCGATATTTTTTAAAGTAACCCTCTCTTTTCGATCGACTAGCCTTAATTGAAACCTTTGCTACTTCCGGTTTGGCAATGGACGCAACAGCAAAGATGTAATTTTTTTTTTTTTCACGTTCTTTTGCTGTACGGGTTCAAGCCTGCCTGCCTGTCTGCCTGCCTATGTCAACTTTTTTTTTTTTTGCTCAAAACACACCTCCAACACCCGCGCAACGCCGGGTACCCAGGCTAGTTACTATTAGGCCTTAAAACCCAGAACGAACTTTCATTACAATGTGATATTTCAGTCAGAAGAAATACAAAGTTTTCTGGTAAATTAAACAATTATTTTTATGATTCAAGTAATAACTTAAAATACACTTTATAAAGAAACAAGAAAATTGAACAACTCGTTTTATGATAAACTGATATATTCTTATTGGTTCATTAGTTATTATATCGAAATTTATGCTAATACCGGGTGGAACGATAAAATTGTCTCCCTAGAAAAAGACAACATGATTCCATTTCCGTTTGATGAAAACCGTTTTTTTTTTGTTTTTTTTTTGTTGTAGACCATCTACTAGTTGGCCAGTTGTGTACAAATCCCAAGAGCGATAGGAGCCTCCTATTATGTTTGAAAGTGACACAATGTTCAACGAACGAGATCGGAGATGTGCCTCTGTACAACTCATGCTCTCTACTGATCCAAGTTATGTCAACAAAATCATTGCCAGCATCCCCAAAATGCATTGCTGGGTTGCCACGAATAACAGGGACATTCCCAGGGTGATGAAAACAAAGTTTCTGGCCACAGTTATATAGTCTTTGGTTTGGTTTCAAGTGAGGGCAACATCACACCACCTCACATCTTCGAAGTCAGCTTGAACGTCAACACCAAAGTGTACCTGGATGTTCTGAAGAGTGTGGTGATCTCCTGATGTAATAAGGTGGTCGCTGGCTGACCCTGGGTGTTGCAGCAAGACTTGGCGCTGACCCACAAGTTCAAAGAGACCAGGTTTGGCTTCCGGAGTACTATTACTTTGTATCCTTCTCTCTCTGGTGCACCCTCCTCCCTTGACCTGAACCTGATGGACTACTTCCTTTGGTCATACGTCAAGAACATCACCAACATGACCTCCTACGACACCAAAGCCAGCCCGATCGCTGCAATCGGTTGTGTATTCGCTGAGCTCCTGCAGGCGCTTGTGGAAAAAGCTTGCTCTTAGTTCCAGACCCGTATCGAGATGGTGATTGAGACTGAAGGTGGCTAGATTGACTAGATATCATCTCTACTACATAATCAAGCTATCTGAATTGATTTTTTCAATAAAAGTTTAAAAATAAAGCTGTAGTGTTGTTTTCTTTAGGGGGGACAACTTTATCGTTCCCCTCTGTAAATACAGATTCATTAGTTACTATACTGAAATGTAGTCTAAAGCAGCACTCCTTTCCAGAGATTACTCCCGATGCCTCCATTCAGTCTCGAAAGACAACGGATACCCCCTGTAGGGGCAGGTGCGCTTACAATTTTGTGGCAAGGGTGGCTCAATCCCCAACCGCACCTCTCCTGAATTGGCATTGCTTGAGTCCAGTGGCAAGGAGAAGTCCAGGACGACTGGAAACAATGCAGAGATAAGCAGAGAACAAATACAGCACCTGGAAGTCCCAAATGGTAATCCATCTGATACTGGCCAGGCTCATCATTGCTTAACTTCAGTGATCTGACATGGACCAGTGTGTCAAATGTGATTATGCCGTATAAAGAGATTACCCCACTTACCCTTGATCCTCACTTTTTAATGCTGAGTGTTTAGCAAGAAAGCATCATATGTTTTTTTGTTTTTTTTTTAAATATTTTGGTATAACCCAACTGAGGATCGAACACTCATCACTTGATTTATTAACGAACATTCCAACACATATGCCAAAAAAAGGACATAAAAGTAGCGCAAAACAGTTTTATTCAAGGAATCCATTTTACCCATCCTGAGACGGGTTTTCTTTTAGTAAATATCAAGTTTTGCGTAGTCGATTGCTGAAAGGAAAAATGGTGGAAACCAAGAAAATGGCTTACTGTTAAAACGTTCGCACGTGCGTGTGCGTCTTGTGGAACCAAGCTGTCAGGTGGAGGTGTCGAAGAAAGAATCAAAATGGGAGCGTCCACAATTTTTATAACTAAGCAGTCCCGCAAAGTGACGCAAAATCTCGCTACTCGTGTGTTAAATCTCGCTGCTCGACTGCATCAAAGGAGGTCGCGGGGAGAACGCAGACAGACGTTTATGAGAATCTTTGGAGATTGTTATTGTGTATTATTGAGTCACTTTGCATTATTGGCTTTTGTAAAAAAAAAATAACTTTCTCTTCCTTTTTTGAGTTACAATTGAATAGGCAGTGACGGTATCCATGAGAGCCATCACGCACCTCCTGATGCAATTTTTTTTTTTTTTTTTGTAGTGTGAAGCCGACGTTCAAATAAAGTCAATAAGATCAATATACAAAGAAAGAAATATTGCAAAAGTAGAAATGAAATTCCACACGCAACTTTTTATTTATTTTTTGTTGCTTTATTATAAATGTTTACTTTGCACTAATGTATTTCAGTAAAAAAATAAATAAATAAATAAATAAAACAAATTTTCTTTCTCAGATTTTGTCCAATCACCAAACTTGATATTATATGAATAATTAAGTATACATGCAGTTGACTCATGTTTTTTAAATGTTAAAAAAGTAAAGTTGTTTTTTTTTTTTTTTTTTTTCTCACTCGCGTGAGATGAAATTTAATATATTATAACACAATCAACGGCGTAACACGAGTGTTGCCTGGATAGATTTGCGTGAATAGGTGAATCACTCAACTGTGAATACCTTTTATTTTCTATTTACTTTCTCTTTTTTTTTTTTTTTTCTCTCTCTCAAAATAGTAGATACTAGCAGGCCGCCCGGCATTGCCCGGTCGTAAAATACGCTTGAATATAATATTTTGATTAATGCAGATTTTGTATTCATTATCATTTTTTTTTTTTTTTTTTTTTTTTACTCATGTTCACCCCTTACAAAGCATATCGCCACTTAGACGTAAGGGGTTACTGTTTGGGGCCATGTCTAGAAAAGATTAACAAGATATTTGTTTATGTTACATTTAAACTTCTGCATATCAGTACAGCCAGGGAAGAAGGCAGTAGGAAGGGAATTCCAAAATCTAGCTGTTCGAGGAAAGAAACTATTAGCGTAGAAAGCTTTCTAATGATTCTGCCTTTGTCTTAGATTTATGTATATCTGTTCTTCCCTTATGCATATTATTAGACCCAATATATATTGATGATTTAAAGAGTTAAAAAAATGACTCGTGCACCACCACTGAGAATCGAAACTAAAACGTTTAGCTTACGATTTAATTTTTCTTTTGACGTTAATACCTGAGCTATGAAGACATGTTTGCTGCAAAGCTAAAAATTAAAGCATAGCTACGTTATGCATGCATTTTCGTAATGCTGTCGTTCGACCTTCACTTAGCAAATTCCATTTTTTTAATTTTCACACTTTTGCACCGATTTTCCCCAGCTAAAACTCAAATATATAGTTTTACATGGGTTCTAGTACCCTCTATTAAGTTTCATGCCTTTAGACTAAAAATTGACAGAGGAGTTTGGTAGGCAAATTTTTTAAACAAATATATACGCATACATAAATATATACAGAAAGAGGTTTGTGCTTATCATAACCTTTTTATGCAAATATTACATAAGCATAAAATCATATAGAATATCTGCATTAATATAATTACACGTAATAGTTAACTAAAGATGATCCTTCTATAAGAAAATCGATAAAACTAATAAGGAATTAATTAAAATGAATATTTAAAAGAATATGCAAATTAGCTAGATCTTTTACGGATGAATGCAATTCCACAACCCATATATAAGAATGTTTCATGTGTGTACTGCCAATAAATGTGTCCATACGAAAAAAACTCTGGAAACTTATTGAATGCACCTTGTAAGTGTACATATTTTGTTAATGAATACATTTTACTGCCTTTTTTTTCTTGCATTTTTTTTTTTTTTTACATGGGGATCACCACTTATCAAGGCCCGTAAGCCACTCGGAGATAAGGGGTATTTTGTGTACAATAATCAATGGGATAATATCGTAATAATAGTTGGTAGCGTCTTACTTAAGGGGGCGGTTAATCAGGAATTTGTTTATGTTGGACTTGAAGACGTCCAAGTTGTAGTCAGGTGGGAAACAGGCAAACGGAAGAGAATTTCACAGGCGTGCACTTCTCAGAAAAAAGCCATGTTCATGGAATCTACATTTTGATTTAGGCACAGATAAAGAGTGGGGAAAATTATTAACAGTGGTTTTAGCTAGACGGATGTTTATCATGAAGGATTGGCGAGGAGGTACCAGAGATTGGAGCTCGGACGAGCACTTGCCATGGAAATAACAATAAAACAAAGATAGGCTCGCAACGTCTCTTCTGTGGGAGACAGGTTGCAGGGAAGAGAAAAGGGAATCCCCCACTAAGCCACAAAGTCTATTTTGTACTCTGTCAAGGCAGGGTAGGCTATTTTTTAGCAGCTCCTACCCAGACATGGCAGCAGTATTCCATCCTTGGACGTACTTGGATTTTATATAGATAGAGAATTGCATCATTAGTGAGATATTTTCTGGAGCGGTAGAAAGAACCCACCATCTTTCCAGCGACCTTGGCAACAGACTTGATGTACGTGTTCCATTTCATATCAGGAGTAAACGTCCAAAGAAAGAAAAGCCGATAGAATTGCTAAAAGTCTACGAAGAGAAAAGAGGGGGGGGGTCAGAATTGTCAAAGGATAGACAGTAAGAAAACAGAATTTTCAATGGACTAACGGGATCTTGCTGACCAATATATACTGGTCAAGGACCCGTTTAACCCAGACCAGATCAACTCGGTGGCTGTTATCCGTTAAACATCCTCGTAAAATCCATCCTCCCTCTTTAAAAAAGAAGTTAGTTTATTGCTAACAGCCCAAGAAACTCAAAAGAGCTGCACAGGCAGAGTGCCCCTTTGGTGTTCGCTTACTCTTCCCACTTTCTAGCCTTGTGCCACATCATACTTATGGGAGAAGTATGCAAATAATATATATATATATATATATATATATATATAGATAGATAGATAGATAGAGAGAGAGAGAGAGAGAGAGAGAGAGAGAGAGAGTAGTAAGTTATAAAAATAGATATGGCAATATTCTGTGTAGCTTAATTGCCATATCTATTTTTATAACTTACTCCCTAGCTCTACCTTTGTATTGAGCACTGTTGAAGTAAATACTTGAAGTTTACGCATAAAATTATACTTTTGTATATTAATTTATGTGATTAAATGAAGTATATATATATTAAATGAAATATATATATATATATATAAAGAGATAGATAGATAGATAGATAGATAGGGGAAGGTAGTTTGCTGGAAGCATTGCTGGTAAATACATATGGAGGAGTATAAGAAGGCTATAGCAATGCATGGAACCGTATCGTATTGGTGCGACGTGTGAACAAAACTGGACAAACGAAAGAAGGTCTTATTTGATTTTGTTAATTTTGTCGTCATATATCCATTTATTTTTCCAAAATAATTACAATACAAATATCAGTAAACATGAACTTATCATTTGATAAGACATTATATATATATATATATATATATATATATATATAAATAAATTCCACAGCCAAACAACGTCGCAGCCAACAAGAGCCATGACAGTCAAAGAACCGGAAGTCCAAGACTCGAGTTTCACCCTCATTTATTATATACATTCTCTCACATTCTGAAAATCATATATATATATATATATATATATATATATATATGTGTGTGTGTGTGTGTGTGTGTGTGTGAAGTGAAATTTGGAAATACTTTCAGGTTACAGATTGCATAATACTATAAACTTAAAGTCCATATAAATAAACTTGAAATTTTGTATTTCTTGTCGAATAATAAATTTGTCGGAAATTTTTCATTTACAGAATTTTATTCTAATTTTGTCATTTATTTATTTATATACTAGTCTGCGTGCCCGGCGTTGCCCAAATGTTTGGAGTTGTGTGTTGAGGCAAAAAAAAAAGTGGTAGTAGCCAGATAGGCTCGAACCCGTACCGTGAATGAGGAAAAGAACGTGAAAAAAAAAAAAAAATGTTACATCTTGGCTGTTGCGTCCATCATAAAACCGGAAGTGGCAAAGGTTTAAATTAAGGCTAGCCAATCGAAAAGAGTGGATGACTTTTGAAAATATCAGCGAAAAAAGCGACCCCTCCTTGTAGAAAAGTGCCAAGTTGAGGGTGAAGGAGGTAATATTTTTAACCAATTTTTCGATATTTGTCGTCCGAAGGGGCGACCTTCAAAATGATACCAATCTTATGAAAATCCTTTGCCTCTCTCCAAAGTTTTAGGCAGACATACAAACAAACATACATACATATATTTAAACAGACAGGCGAGATTTATATAATAGATATCGAGAGATATTTGTGCTACAATCTTATACACATCTTTATTGCTAGCCACCAGACACCCGGACATGAGAATTTTAAAAGGGCTGCACAGGCAATTTTTAAGAGGCCAGAGTGCCCCTTCTGTAATGGTGTTGGTTTACTCTCCCCACCTTTCGGCCTTGTGTCACATCATATTTTTGAGAGAAATATGTAAATACCGAATGAGAGAGAGATTTGTGTTGCTGCTACAATCTACATGCATCTACACTTCATAAATCCGAACATGGCTGTCAGAAAAGAAAAGAAAGACAAATCAACTCTACACAACGTTTGTCATGATGAGAAAAACAGGATTGCAAAGAAAGAATTTGTCACAATTGTTTCACTTGAAATTACTATTAAACTAGCATTTCAGCCCGGCGTTGCCCGGGTGTTTAGAGGTGTATGTTGAGCAAAAAAAAAAAAAAAAAAAAGCGGTAATTTTTTTAAATCTTTGACCCTTATTATGATCCCTTAACATTTTTTTGGGGCTCAAAACAAGTTATTAAATTAAATTATGTCCAAGGAACATATATCTAAAATTCTAAGTGTTTAGACCTAAAATTGGCGGAGGAGTTTGGTAGAGTTCTCAAAGGTCAAATCGTTGAACTTTGACCCCTTAAAAGCCAAATTTCTGGCCGAAAACGAATCACAAAGATTTTCCCATATCTCAGTACCCTGTATATCAAATTTCGAGTCTGTAGACTGAAAATTGACAGAGTTATTGCGTTGCAAAATGTACACACACGGACACATTCACTTATATATATATATAGATTGTTAGGTCAAAATATAGAATAATTACAAAACATCCTCCCCTCCCATGGATCTCTAAATAATAACATTATTTCAGCCTTACATGAGTGTTCATTCGTTTTCCCCCCTCGTGCCTGCCATAGAGCGTGGTGTCATCAGCAAATATACCCATCTCAGAAACAATTTTATCAGGGAAGTCATTTATGAATATCAGGAATTTATACAGGATCGACCCCTAAGCTACAAAAAGTAGAGAATCAGGAAAGTATTTTTGTGAAAATGTGTATTTTATACAATAATACACTACGGAATTCTGGGAAGAATTCTTCACCTTTGATTAAAATCAATTAAAAAAAAATAAAATCCCCAGGCCTTTTACATCCGACTTCTGCATTACAATGGAATTTTCGTCTTATTCATCTAACGGATTTTCTGTTGAAAATATGCTTTGGTAGAAGAAAGCCGATTTGTCTTGAGGAATTCTGATACATTAATATCATCTTTTCTTTTTTCTATGCCAGAGATTTGCCAAATTAAGAGTTTCATTTTTACTTTTTTTTTTTTCTTCACAAAGAGTATGCAGCTCTTAAAACTTGTATTGCAGGAGGCACAACAAATTACCTTTTTGTATAAGATGCAACATCACAAAGAAAACAAAAACGAGAATGAACATAAAATTAAATTACCTCCCTTTTCGAGGATTAATAAACATAAACTGCGTCCATCGAATTCATAGCAATGAAAATGATATTTTAAAAGTGAGATGAGCCAACAAAAGAAAACATAGAAGGAAGTGATATGGAAGGATTTAACAGAAACAGTGACTTGGTCAGAGATAGGTTAGTTTAGAACTCAATTTCTAAAGACCGTCCAACACTTGCCAACAAAAAGTAAAACAGACTTTAAAACCAAATATGATGATTTTAAAATGGGCACCATTTAAAAATAATTCTGCCCCAGACAAAGTATTTTCCGGGAAAAATTAAATCGAATTATATTTTATTATTCTTAACACACCGTTGTGATGATTTGTTGAAGCTAATATGATGATGAATGATAAACTGCAGTTTTATGATGCTCAGATTAGGCTTGTTCTGTTTATGACATGCGAATGATAACATGGATATTGAATGTGAGACAAGCTCAGATGAAGCTTAAATCTACACAGGAAGATATGCATATGTTAAAGAATGGATCGAGAGAGAGAGAGAGAGAGAGAGAGAAGGGGAGGTGTGTAAATTAGATTGAGACATGTTGACCGGAAGTCAGGATCAGCTGATTGGATTGAATGTGAGGGGGGGGGCGCTGACGTGTACCACACAAGCCAGAGATTCACTTTCCATCCTTCTGCGAGACATCTAGAAAGTTAAATAAATCTGGATCTGGAAAGTGAAATAGACTATAAAACCAATTCCTTGTCTTGGAGTGATTGAATCTTTGTCCCCAAAACAAGTACCAGTCTCCCTCCAAGACACGAGATGATTCCAGATGGACCAATATCGACGATGCGCGAAGGTATGTTGAAAAATACATGTACTACACACACACACAACGGCATATGAACAAATAGACAGAACAACTAGATGATCACACAACGTTAACGCTGACTAGACGATCACACACGATCCCCTTAATGATACAACAACACAATCAATGACTTGGTTAGTTTAGGCACGTTCAAAAAATGGATGAGAATTCTTTAGTTAGTAGAACAGTTAAGGTAATAGGGTCAGTTGATAAGGAAAACATGGGAGAAAGTAGTAAATATTGATTTGAGTGAAAGAGGGATAATTAAAAACCTGGTCAGAGATAGGTTGGTTCGGAAGTTAATTCTAAAAGCTACCCAAGACAAGCTAGAAAGTAAAACAGACTTTAAAACAAAATTTAAGGATTTGAAGATGGCTGCAATTTAAAAATAATTCTGGCCTAGACAAAGTATTTTCTGGGTGTGATTCAACCGAATTACATTTTATTCTTCTTAACATCTTGCTGTGACGATTCACCTAAACTGAGAACACAGAATAAAATATTGCTTAAGACTGATAGGACTATCAAAGACAAAAAGGTTTATCTATGTATAGTTTTAATGAAAAACTGTAAGTTTTTTTATCTAATCGTTAAAATAAAATATTATTACCATAAAATTTGACGGATTTGGGGGCAGATGTTTTTTTCTTGTGAATCACACAAGAAACCCTAACGTTGTTTTTTTTTTTTTTACATGAAAGTCACCACTTATCAAAGTCCAGAAGCCACTCGGGGATAAGGGTTATTGCATGCACAGTAATCAATGGGATAGTATCGTAGTAATCATTAGTAATAGAGATTTGATGAAGTGTCTTACTTAAGGGGGGGGCGGTTTTTCAGGAATTTGTTTATGTTGGACTTGAAAAATCCAAGTTGTAGTCAGGTGGGAAACAGGCAAACGGAACAGAGTTCCACAGGCATGCACTTGCAAGAAGTGCATGTTCATGGAATCTACATTTTGATTTAGGCATAGATAAAGAATGGGGAAAATTATTGACAGTGGTTTTAGCTAGACGGGTGTTTCTCGTGAAAGATTGGCGAGGAGGGACCAGAGATTGGAGCTCAGAAGAGCACTTGCCATATAAATTATGATAAAACAAAGACAGGCTCGCAACGTCTTTTCTGTGGGAGAGAGGTTGCAGAGAAGAGAAAAAGGCATTCCCCACTAAGTCATGAAGTCTATTTTGTACTCTGTCAAGGCAGGATAGGTTGTTTTTAGCAGCTCCTGCTCAGATGTGGCAGCAGTACTCCATCCTTGGACGTATTTGGCTTTTATATAGATAAAGAATTGCATCAGCAGTGAGATATCTTCTGGAGGGGAGAAGGATCCTATTATTTTTCCAGCGACCTTTGGCAACAGACATGTTCCATTTCAGGTCAAGAGTAAAGGTCAATACCAGAAGCTTATCAACACATGGGGCCTCCCCTAGACGAGAGCCATCCATTTCAATTAATGCCAGATGGGAATCAGAGCATTGATGATATAAATATAGTAGAAACAAAGTTGTAGGAAGAAAACTACTGATGACAAAGATCGAAAAAGCAATCGACTTTACTTTATATATTAGATTATTAGTCAGAGTTCTATTTCTAATATATTATGATGAACAATCCCCGAAAAATGAGTGAAATCTTTGCATTAAAAAAGATATTTTTACACAAAAATTCTATACGCAAATTCAGACTGGCAATGGCTTTGGTCACGATCTCAAATGCACAATACAAATCCACAGATTTCTCCCACTCTTTCGCTACATAAAATAATTATTGACCACGCGGACATTTGTTGTGTCTTTATTGAGAAGCAACTCACTTCATTTGAGATTATTTGGCCATTGTATTGTGGTATTTTTTTATTGAATGGGCAGAGAATTTCCTGGCTGCACGTGTCCTGAAAATGGGATATTGCTTCCTATCAAGTACCATGGTGGTCTTCAGATGGTGAGGGGAGACAACTCTATTCAGGTTTTAGTTCAATAAAAGCGAGGCAGAGATAGATTACATGCACACAAGTGAGAAAAAAAAAAAGAGATACTTCTTATTTTTTATATATATATAGAAACTTTCTTTTAAAGATTATATTATTTATGATAAATGATGGTTGTCAATGTTTTGAAAACAGAACATTATCTCCGATTCCTTCTCCTCAAGTTTTTTTTCTTTTTTTTTTTACCTTGATGAAAGAGAGTTAAACAAAGTGTGACATGTCTCTACAACTAAAAAGTACATTAAAAAAAAATATACAACATTCCAGTTGGGTTTCTGAAAGTTTTTAGATGAGGATTAATACTTTATATCATTTGGGTTGTTCAGACCTAAGAACATATGATGCAATGGAACAGATTCGCTAGCACTGCTAGCAGCAGCTGCATAACACATATGCAAATGACTGAGCCAGTGTGCAAAGTGACATCACAGCAGCAGAAGAAAAAAAAAGGAAAAAGGCGGAAAGAGAAAAAAAAAGCAGAACATGACGAGGACTGGAATTGAAAGAAAAACACGATCCAGCTAAGATGGACATGTGGCCATCACCCTGTGGTGGTGGTGGTGGTAAGAGACTTTTAAGCTGGTGTTGGGATGGCAAGGTTTTGTAAACTACATGGCAGACGAGATAAATTAAGAGACTTTTAGAACAAGATGGAATGCATAATTTTTTAAAGAAACATGAATAAATGCATTTCATTTAAACTGAAAAAAGTTGAATTTCTTTCCTTTTGTTTGTTTCCTTGCGACTGTCTCAGATATAATCTGCTGGGACTGAGTGTTAAAATGCAACGGTCATGTGATAGTACTTAGCAAAATTCAGTTTTAAGCGACATTCTTCTAGGGAGATAGATAGATAGATAGATAGATAGATAGGGAGACATATAGATAGATAGACAGACAGACAGATAGATAGGGAGATAGATAGATAGACAGATAGATAGGGAGACAGATAGATAGACAGATAGATAGGGAGACAGATAGATAGATAGATAGATAGATAGATAGATAGATAGATAGATAGACAGAGTAAGAGATAGATAGATAGACAGATAGATAGGGAGACAGATAGATAGATAGACAGAGAATTGTTTTTTTATATGGTATTCCTATCCCAGGTAGTTAAATTACATATGGTATTCCTATCCCAGGTAGTTAAATTACATATGGTATTCCTATCCCAGGTAGTTAAATTACATATGGTATTCCTATCCCAGGTAGTTAAATTACATATGGTATTCCTATCCCAGGTAGTTAAATTACATATGGTATTCCTATCCCAGGTAGTTAAATTACATATGGTATTCCTATCCCAGGTAGTTAAATTACATATGGTATTCCTATCCCAGGTAGTTAAATTACATATGGTATTCCTATCCCAGGTAGTTAAATTACATATGGTATTCCTATCCCAGGTAGTTAAAATTACATATAAAACCATACATATACAGACATGACTGAAAGCTATAGACAATGAAATAAATATTTTTCCTACGATTAATATATGCTTATTTATATTTACAGATAAGAATAGTGCTGAAATGACTTGGAGTATCTCATTAAAATTGCATCTAACACAAATAGAAGAATACCACAAATCAAGGGAGTATCAGACCTATCAGAATTTCTGCGAGGATAAATCGTGGGTCAACATGAATATAGTCTTAGTCAACACAATATAGCAGTAAATCTATCAATACCCTTTTCTACTTCTAGTAGAGTGATCGTACAATTCACAAGAGAGGACAAAGAGTGCACAAACTCTCATGCGGGTCGTCCTGGGCTCTCTGAAAGCATCTTGCGTCTTGTGAAAAGAAATGTTGAAAAGGATCCTCGGTGCAAAGACTGATATTGTAACATAAACTGTGACAGTACTAAGTAAAATGCAACCCATATTAACGATACAATTGTGAATTACTTAAAGCTTCCACCTGGTCACGGCTGACGGAATGAGAACATATTACGCCTATAGATTACATAAAGGTTTTCATTCGAAATTTCCTATGGATTCCTGAATTCGACAGAAACCCCCTTCAGCTTTACAAGATACATGCAAAGAAGTCGGAGATTACATCGTCTGAAACATTGTGAGAATAGTATTGTACATCAAATCCGTTGGCAAGGTTGCTGGAAAATGATGGGATACTTCTATTGCTCCAGTAGATATCTCACTGCTGATGCAATTCTCTACCTTTATAAGAGCCAGGTACGTTCAAGGATGGAGTATTACTGTCACATCTGGGCAGGAGCTTCTAGGAAGATCTTGAGAAAGTTCAGAATAGACTTTGTACCTTAGTAGGGGATGCGCTTTCTTCCCTGCAACCTCTTTCTCACAGAAGAGATGTTGCGAGTCTGTCTTTGTTTTATCGTTATTTTCATGGCAAGTGCTCATCTGCGCTCCAATCTATGGTCCCCCCCCCTCGCCAAACATTCACGAGAAACACTCGTTTATCTGTAAACACTATCAATAATTTTCCCCACTCTTTATCTGTGCGTAAACCTAAACGTAGATTCCATGAACAAAGCTTCTTTCTTAGAACTGCACACCTGTGGAGCTCTCTTCCGTTTGCTTGCTTTCCAGCTGACTACAATATGGCCGTCTTCAAGTCCAACGTAAACAAGTTCTTGATGAGCTGTTCCCCTTAAGTAATCCAGTTTACAAAATTTACACTTCTAACGATTACTATGATATTATCCTTTTGACCACTGTACACTCTTTAACCATTATCCTCGAGTGGTCTCTGGGCCTTGATAAGTGGTGATTTCTTTGTAAAAAGAAACAAAAAAGAAAAACAATTGTTCAAAGAATCTAACTGGTGAAACATTCAATTTATCTTTCGAAATTTCAAGCAAAAAATGTTCTCTAATTTAATAATTTCTGGCACCCAGGGTAAACAAGAACAATTGAGGAAATGTGTAGTTTCAAAGAAGATAGCAACAGTGTAGTTTCAAAGAAGATAGCAACATTTTAGTTTCAAAGAAGATAGCAACATTGTAGTTTCAAAGAAGATAGCAACATTGTAGTTTCAAAGAAGATTGCAACATTGTAGTTTCAAAGAAGATAGCAACAGTGTAGTTTCAAAGAAGATAGCAACATTTTAGTTTCAAAGAAGATAGCAACATTGTAGTTTCAAAGAAGATAGCAACATTGTAGTTTCAAAGAAGATAGCAACAGTGTAGTTTCAAAGAAGATAGCAACAGTGTAGTTTCAAAGAAGATAGAAACAGTGTAGTTTCAAAGAAGATAGCAACATTGTAGTTTCAAAGAAGATTGCAACATTGTAGTTTCAAAGAAGATAACAACATTGTAGTTTCAAAGAAGATAGCAACATTGTAGTTTCAAAGAAGATAGAAACATTGTAGTTTCAAAGATAGCAACAGTGTAGTTTCAAAGAAGATAGCAACATTGTAGTTTCAAAGAAGATAGCAACATTGTAGTTTCAAAGAAGATAGCAACATTGTAGTTTCAAAGAAGATAGCAACATTGTAGTTTCAAAGAAGATAGCAACATTGTAAGGCTTAACAAGGCTAAACACTAAATCGATGTTTGTGTCTATTATGTTTAAAGGTTATCACGTTGTTTCTGGCAGAACTTATTAAGTATTGATTCCTTTATCTTTGTCTTCATGTATTCTTTTTCTTTCATAATTAACTAGTAGTTCCGCAAAACATTGTAAGAAATCCAATATATAAAGACTATATGTCTGGCTGTCTGTCCCCATATTTTCAAACTCTATCTCTTCCGAAACTAAAAGATGCAGAGCGGCACTAGGGGCCTTAAATGATTGGATTTTTTATGGACCGTTCTTTTATGCATCTTTAGTTGGTTAAAATAGTTTTTAAGGGGTCAAAAGGGGGTCACGTTGAAAAAATACATTTTGTACATGCATCTTAGTTTATTTTTATTTGGTTCATATGTGTGTCACGTTGGTACAGCGGTAACGTAACCAGCTTTGAATGCTAGTTTTGCTTTCGATTCTAGTTGATGGCATCCAAATACATTTTTTTTTTACTTTTGAAATCACGGCTCTATAATAACATAATAATCTGGATAAATTAAAATATCATATTTAAGCGTATTTTATGACCGGGCAAAGCCAGGCGTCCCGACCCTCGCTAGTGCTGTATATGTTGATTGTGAAAGATTCGTTTATCAAGTGTTCGTTTATTTTCCTAAATACAGGCAAAATTAGAATTAAATTAGTTTGTAGA
This sequence comes from Euprymna scolopes, assembly GCF_053919585.1. Taxonomy (NCBI): domain Eukaryota; kingdom Metazoa; phylum Mollusca; class Cephalopoda; order Sepiida; family Sepiolidae; genus Euprymna; species Euprymna scolopes. The sequence goes on from NC_136505.1 coordinate 105,345,388, forward strand.
AAAAGAAACGAATTAAATTTAGTTTATAGAAAAAAAAACGGTTCTACAGAAATAATGATGCTAAGAAACTTCTGTGATGGGAGTGAGAGGACTTGATGGACAAAGAGTAAATGTTTGCTACTATTTTTGTGAGAATATGTATTTGAGGGAGGAAATTCGTTCAAAATAAATGTAATAATTTGTATTTTTTATAAAATAAATGCAGGGTAAAACTACATATAATAACCAATAGTTTCGGCGTAAGAAATTCTATCTATGTTGCTTATAAAACATTTGTTTAGAAAGTGTTTATTTTCTTATTGAAACTGTAGAGAATTACTTTAATTTATAGAAAAAAGGCGGTGCAACAGAAATAATGATGCTAAAAAACTTCTGTTGGAAAAATAGTTTTTTTAAGTGAAAGGATTTAATGGAGAGAGAGTTAAAGTTTCTGCTACTATTTTGTGGGAATATGTATTTGAGTAAGACAGCTAGCTGTAAATAAATGTAATGATTTGTATACGAGGACATGGTGTACTAAGAGTTTCGGAAAACATGGTTTAGGAAATGTTGTAGGTTCTGATTGTGTAAAATTTATTTACGAAGTGTTCGTTTATTTTTCTATTGGAACTGTAAATGCAGGGGGAAAAACATCAAGATTATTTTATTAAATTGATAAGACCAATCCTGGTGCATAAACATCGCCCACAAAAGTTGAGATAAATTCTTATTCATCAGCTCTCTCTCAAACAAAGCGACTCCAATAGATTAACAAATTCCTAATGAACCGCCCCCCCTAATTAAACACTTCATCAAATCTCCACACTAACGTAATGTACTTGCAATAACCCTTATCCCTGAGTGGCTTCTGGTCCTTGATAAGTGGTGATCACTGTATAAAAAAAAAAAAAAGGTCTTAATATGAGAGATAATAGATACCTCATGTAAGAGTGGCCATGCATGTAATTGTGAAGCAGAGGTTGCGCAATCCCAAAGCACACTTCTCTTGAATCAGCATCGTTTGACTGCAGTGGCCAAGAGAAATCTAGAACAACTGGAAACAATGCAGAAATAAGCGGAGAGCGCATACAGCACCTGGTATTCTCAAATGGTCAACCATCGAGTACTGACCAGTTTCAATATTGCTTTACTTGAATGATCTAACAAGAATCGGTGTTCTTGTAACGAGGTTGTTTAAGCATTTTTTTTAGTTAGTTTTTTTTTTTTTCATTCTCTTTGGTAGATTCTTGAGACGATAGCCAGATTTTAATTCCACAGATAAATAAAACAAAAGAAAAAGAAGGGTGAAAAAAATATTTAACAAATTTTTTTTACACTATCAAACCAAATTGAGTCCAAAAGGACTTTTTCATTATATCAAAAAAAGTGGGGGTGGGTGGGGGGGTTGTATAGTTTTAAAGGTTAAAAACTTCCCAATATAACTGAGAATGCATGTGTGCGCAAGGACAACTCTCAACCTATATACTCAATGATTTTTTGATCTACAGACTTGAAACTTTGTATATAGGGTATTCAGACACGTGAAAGACTTTTTATTTGGTTTTCATCCGACACCTTTTCTGGGAAATGTCGATGGGGCTGTCCAGGCACTTTTTGCAGGTCAGAAAGCTCCTCCTTGGGAGGGGGCTGACTTCTCAATCCCACTTTCTAACCCTGATGTCATAGTTCTTGCAGTGAAAGAGAACTAAATACCACTACTTTATGAAATATTTGATTTTAAAAAATAAAATATTCTTTTTATCTGACACTGTTTGCTTCAGATTTCATGTCGTCTATTCTTCCACATCACCAAAAAAGCTTCTTTTCTTTTTTTTGAAAGATGATTGAAGAAATGCTCTAAGTGCCTTACAAGCAAGAATCAGCGACTACAACTTAGCACTTTTCATGACAAGTATTTACTGAGACATTAGATTTAAAGATCATAATGTTGTAACCCCCAGGGAGGCAATACTGTACCAACATTTTTCACAGTTCTCGAAAATTAAGTCTGTCCATAGAAATTCAGTTTGATACTAGACACACGAAGGAAGAAGTGTGGTAGAAAAGTTCTTACTGTGAATGTCTTATGTTACACGATTTTTGACTAATAATCGGGGTATGCTCCCTCAGAGTAAGGAGATTCTATTTATAAATGCTGCTGTAAGGAACTGACCAATCAAATTAAATCATGTTCTGCTATCAATCAATCAGAAACCAGAACTGCTCCATAAAAATTACACCTTGCACATATTTTTTTCATGTCAACACGAGAAGGGTCTTTTGCTCTTCGATTGCAAAATTATAAAGTCCGGAACATGTGCAGAACAGTTGTCCACTGAGAATTTTTCATCCCCAGGACTTGTATAGAATAACTACCCATCGGAAACTTTTCTGTGAAACTGAATGTGGCTTAGAACTCAAGACCATACAATGAGAAGCCAGCAATTCACACAATCTACATGATATTCAAATCAAATTCTTACTATTCAAGATTCTGGTTATTTCCATCCCGCCAGACAAAAAGAGCATTAACAGGCAACTAAAATTTGAAATTCTATGATTTGCAACTTTTGGATGCCAATATCTACTTTTGATATATACACTGAAAATATTGATCCGATCATGAGGTCACAGAGTTTGAAATAAAAAGACAATGAAAATCCCAAACAATAATACATTTTCTATTTCTGATATTCTTCGTCGTTCAATAAAATCGCCTGCAAATTATTCGTTTTGCTTCGCGACTACAAATTCTTCAATACTCTGGTTACCATTTTTACCATTGAGAAATCAATAATGCATTTACATAAACTTTAACTTATATTCCGTCAAAGTAGAAATGGACAACGTTTAGTTTTGTTGGCATTTATTTACCGTGAGACTGCACCCCTGCAGACTACAATGTGGTCATTTTTCAAATACAATTTCAACAAATACTTTACCTGTTGTCATGAGTAGGGCTGTGACAACAGCATATTCTTTTAATTGTTTTGACTCTTGAGTATATATCCGTTAATATCTTATGTTTTTATATAGACTGATGTGGTTCTCGGTTGATTGACTGTGTCTTACTGTGTCAGATCTATAATTGGGAATGAAAAGAATATTCTGTTGTCACAGCTCTAATCATGAGTAATCAATCTTTGTATTGTGTTGCGGGGTACATGACGGGAACGACATGTAACAGAGGATGAGACATTTATATAACGGCGTGTATACGGCGACGACAGTGATGTAAAAATCACTTGTTTAGTTCGTGTTAATAATAGGAGATATGAATGTCAAGAGATGTGAAAGGGACAGTTCTTTTTGGAGAAGGGAATTCATTGAGAGGATACAGATAGTTAACACTTTGGAAGGGTGTTTCACATAATGTTCAATTACAAAAACGATAGACAAAAACACATTACCTTGCGGTGGATGACAAACGAAGACAAAAGGCTTACTTATAACATGAAGACATTTATTCCAGCTGATTCTGATGATGATCAGGCATTCGATGCTTTGCAGAATTACATTGTCTTGTCTCCCTTTCTGGTTTGCTTCTGAAAGAGGCTTCGGCTAACTCAACTCCCTGTCAACTCCAAACTCTTCTGACTGACTTCTGATCTCTGACTGACTCTAACTTAACTGAATATAAATCTATCTTTCTTTGTGACGTCAGAACGTGCTCAGACATGTGAATGTCTCCTCACATGGATTTACAAATTACATATGTCTCCAACGCATTTTTGGCAACACTAAGAAAATTCCTTAATTTACATTATCCGATTGTACTTGCTCTGACCCAATTAGTTTAAGAGTTATTTTAAACACAATAGACAATACTCTACATTCCTATCATCGTATCTAAATCACAATATGTATTCTTTTTAACTTTTGATTACTGGGTTCGATTCTAACCTTTTCCTTTAATATTATTTTAAATCCTATTTACGTTGTTTCTATTATTACCTCTATCTGACCTCTTCCATATACAACATTTGTTCATTCATCATTTTCAATCCTCTCATAATATTCTTCATCATTCAAAGGACAACACATCGATTTCATTACTCCTAATGTCTTTTGGCTTTAAAACAAAAATAAATAAACTTATTTTCTGTTCCCATATACCATTAAACGACAAATTGATAACACAAAGAGATAACTGACCAATGCTTTTGATTACTAGGGCTATGACAACAGCATATTCTTTTCATTATTTTGACTCTCGAGTATATATCCGACATAGACACATTTTATCAACCGAGAACCACATCACTCTCTATAAAAGCATATGATATCAATGCATACACACTTGAGAGTTAAAACAATGAAAAGAATATGCTGTTGTCCTAGCTCTAATGATTACAGGTTCAAATGAACAGCTACAGCAGGAATTAGAATACATCCTGATTTTCACAGCTGGTGAATTTCAAAAATGCAATTTGGATATGAGAACACTTTAGAAGAACGATATGCAATAAAATTCTGTTTTAAACTTGGAAAAATGCCACAGAAACGTATGGAATGTTTTGGACTATCTTGCATAAATCAATTATCAGTTTTTGTGTGGCATAAGAGATTCAAGGAAAGTAGGAAGTCTGTGAGGGATGATAAGAGATATTGGAGAAGTAATGAAGTCAAAACATTACAGTTGATGGGTCAAGTAAAGACTTTCATGAATAAGGACTGTCGTGTGTCTTTTCCCTCCCCCATCACAAAACTCATTCATGTTCTGCAGGACAGGGATAAAAAACAACAAATCCACTACAAGAAAACCAAACCAAACCAAACTAGTGACTAAGTTCAGTATTTGCATCCCCCCCCCCCCATGTATCTCCAAAAGTCTCCAGTTAACGTCAAATCATGGTATAAATGGACAAACGATTAAGTTTTGGGCCTTAACATAATTATGTTCTGCAAAACCAAAAACAAAAACAACACTCCCTCTTTTTCCTTTTTCTCTTTCCCCATCCTCCACTTCCCGATTCGTTCACTTAAAATGTACCAACCATTAATACTACAACTCTTCTCTCTCCCCCATTAAAACATCATGTTCTGCAGGACAGGGAACAAAAAACCAAAATCCACAACCAAACCAGTGATTGAAGGTGCAAAGAACTTGAAAAATAAAAAAGCTTCAACAAAATAACTGAATACAACATGATTAACAGAAAGGGGTTGATGTACACACAATTGGATTCGGCATTAAGTAGCCCGAAAAGGGTTGATATGCCGTAAAACAAAACACCCAAACCCAACACTTGTGCCCCCACGACGTAGACACTCTCGACAAACCCGACAGGCAGCTAAATCCCACCCCCACACAGTAGAGATCCCTAGATGTAAAAGATCTTTCTACTCCAGTAGTTTCTTCCCCAGAACCGCTAGACTCTGGAATTCCATTCCAAGTTCCTGCTTCCCGAACTGTACTGACATGCAGAAGTTCAAGTGCAATGCTAACCGACATCTTGCTGCCCAGATCCCAACATAGTGCCCCAGTAGTTGTTGCCGCTGATAGTAGCCCCCTACACCAAAGTGGCAATGCGCCTTGTTTTGGGTGAAAATGTAATAAAAAATTTTTAAAAAACACAGATTAAAATTGAGGGGGGGGGGTGAGGTAGCCTAGTTATCTTAACGGGGTAAAATTTGAATCTTTACACGAAAATGAATAACCGAAGCCGATCATTATTCGTGTCTTCTTTTAAAGAGAAATAAATGGAAGAAGCGAAAGATTTTTCTAATAAAGAATTCATTATTCTAAACGAGATGATCAAATCAAAGTTTACAAATGAGAAGGCATGTCATTAATATGGGAAAACGAATTACTCGATTTGCAAAGTTGGAGGTAAGGAGTGGGAGGAGAATGGGTGGCGGCAAATAAAAAAGATGCGAGTAAAAAATTGTGTCAAATCGAAGACTTTTTTTTTTATTTTGTTCTTTTGGATATCATGTTGATTTGCATCATTAACTGCTGATTGTAAAAATTAAAGAGTTTTATTTTAAGAGAGAAATGATTGTTGAAAAGTTTCGTGATTAGATTGGAACTGTTTTTTTTGTTTTTTTTTTTTAATGATGAAAGCGAGAGAGGGCGATAGCGGATGAGGTGAAGAGAGAGAAAAGAAAGAAGGGGGAATGAGAGGAAGAAAGGAAGAGAAAAGGAGAGAAAGGAAGGGGGAATGAAGGAAGGAAGAAAAAAAGAGAAATGAATGGGGAGTGAGAGGAATAAAGAGGAAAGAGAGGAAAGAAGGAAGGGGGAAGATAGGAAAGAAGGAAGGGGAAATAAAAAAGAAAGAAGGGGGAACAGGAAGAAAGGAAAGAGAGGAAGAAAGGAGGGAAGAGGGAAAGAGAGGAAGGAAGGGTGAAGAGGAAAAGAGAGGAAGGAAGGGGAGAGGGAAAGAGAGGAAGGAAGGGGAGAGGGAAAGAGAGGAAGGAAGAGGAGAGGGAAAGAGGAAAGAAGGGGGAGGGGAAGGAAAAAAGGAAGGAAGGAAAGAAAGGGGGGGAAAGAAACAAAGGAAGGGAGAAAGAGATGAATGAAGAGAGGAAGAAAGGGGGAAAGAAAGGAAGGAAAAGGAAAAGAGAGGAAGGGAGGAGGAAAAGAGAAAGGAAGGAGGAAAAGAGAAAGGAAGGAGGAAAAGAGAAAGGAAGGAGGAAAAGAGGAAGGAAGGAGGAAAAGAGGAAGGAAGAGGAAAAAAGAGGAAGGAAGAGGAAACAAGAGGAAGGAAGAGGAAAAAAGAGGAAGGAAGGGGAAAAGTCGAAGGATGGGGGAGACAAGAGAGAAGAAAAGGATAGGGGGAAATAAAAGAGAAAAGGACGGGAGACGAGGGGCAAGGGACAAGAAGGGACATGAGAAAAGAGGTGACGGAGCAGGTGAGAGAAAATACAGGGGTCAGAAGAACATAAGACAGAGGTCAAGAGATAATAAGACTAGGGACAAGAGATAATAAGACTAGGGACAAGAGAGAATAAGACTGGGATCAGAAGAGAATAAGACTGGGGTCAGAAGAGAATAAGACTGGGGTCAGAAGAGAATAAGACTGGGGTCAGAAGAGAATAAGACTGGGGTCAGAAGAGAATAAGACTGGGGTCAGAAGAGAATAAGACTGGGGTCAGAAGAGAATAAGACTGGGATCAGAAGAGAATAAGACTGGGATCAGAAGAGAATAAGACTGGGGTCAGAAGAGAATAAGACTGGGATCAGAAGAGAATAAGACTGGGATCAGAAGAGAATAAGACTGGGGTCAGAAGAGAATGAGACTGGGGTCAGAAGAGAATGAGACTGGGGTCAGAAGAGAATGAGACTGGGGTCAGAAGAGAATGAGACTGGGGTCAGAAGAGAATGAGACTGGGGTCAGAAGAGAATGAGACTGGGGTCAGAAGAGAATGAGACTGGGGTCAGAAGAGAATAAGACTGGGGTCAGAAGAGAATGAGACTGGGGTCAGAAGAGAATGAGACTGGGGTCAGAAGAGAATGAGACTGGGGTCAGAAGAGAATGAGACTGGGATCAGAAGAGAATAAGACTGGGGTCAGAAGAGAATGAGACTGGGGTCAGAAGAGAATGAGACTGGGGTCAGAAGATAATAAGACTGGGGTCAGAAGAGAATGAGACTGGGGTCAGAAGAGAATGAGACTGGGATCAGAAGAGAATGAGACTGGGGTCAGAAGAGAATAAGACTGGGGTCAGAAGAGAATAAGACTGGGGTCAGAAGAGAATAAGACTGGGGTCAGAAGAGAATAAGACTGGGGTCAGAAGAGAATAAGACTGGGGTCAGAAGAGAATGAGACTGGGATCAGAAGAGAATAAGACTGGGGTCAGAAGAGAATGAGACTGGGGTCAGAAGAGAATGAGACTGGGATCAGAAGAGAATAAGACTGGGGTCAGAAGAGAATGAGACTGGGGTCAGAAGAGAATGAGACTGGGGTCAGAAGATAATAAGACTGAGGTCAGAAGAGAATGAGACTGGGGTCAGAAGAGAATGAGACTGGGATCAGAAGAGAATGAGACTGGGGTCAGAAGAGAATAAGACTGGGGTCAGAAGAGAATAAGACTGGGGTCAGAAGAGAATAAGACTGGGGTCAGAAGAGAATAAGACTGGGGTTAGAAGAGAAAGCTACTGGGATCAGAAGAGAAAGCTACTGGGGTCAGAAGAGAATGAGACTGGGGTCAGAAGAGAATGAGACTGGGATCAGAAGAGAATGAGACTGGGATCAGAAGAGAATGAGACTGGGATCAGAAGAGAATGAGACTGGGGTCAGAAGAGAATAGGAAACAAGTAAAAGAAAGGAGAGAAGTAAAGCCAAAAATGGAGAGCAAGAAAGAGAGGTTGACATCTAAAAAAGAAAGCAAAAAAAAAAATAAGGAAAAAAGAAGAGGGCAAAGAAAAGGATGGGAAAGAATCTGACAGTGGATGAGAGAGAAAGGTTAGGGTTAGGGTTAGGGAGAATTGATTTTCTTTTTTTCTACTTTGACTAATAATAAAATGTGATGATTGACTTCCGAGCAAAGATATCATCGACTACGAAAGGCAGTCAATTATTCACTGTAAATTGGTGGATTGTCACGCTGAATAAAATAAAATGAATAATAACTTCGACTAATGAAACCGTAACATAAGAAGGTGAAAGATAAAAATCCAAAGAAAATTTAATGAAGAAAATCAAATCAAAAAGCCAATAAGAGCGTGCAACCAACTGATATATCGAAATAATTGATCACGTCACGACAAAGAATTTGGGAAAATAAAAACAAAAATTACCGATGTAACCAACCTTATTCGAATTTTAAGCACCAAAATTCTCACTTAAATACCGTTTCTTCAAATTATTGTCCTCATGTAGCCACATTGGGCGTGAGTTAGTAAACTGAATTTGAAAGTGGAAATCTCCACATATGGTCGGTTTTACTAAATATGTACGACTAGAATTATTCCCGACCAATGTACGACTGAATGCTCCTGCTGTTTGTCATAGAAACCACGTGTAAATTTGCTTGAATCAGCAGGGACTGAATCGGACATTTGGTCATGTCGGATGGTCGTACATAACGAGGTTTACTAAAAATGTACGATTGAATTATGTACGATTATTTGCTCCTACCACTGATTTGCTATCAAAACAATGTCGACACGAACAAGCTACTGGGTTTATTTATTTATTCATTTATTTAAAAAAAATTTTTTTTGCATGGTGGTCACCACTTATCAAGGCCCGAAGGCCACTCAGGGATAAGGGTTATTGCGTGTACAGTAATCAATGAGTTAGTATTGTAGTAATCATTAGTATTGGGGGGTTTGACAGAGTGTCTTACTTAAGGGGGCGGTTTGTCAGGAGTTTGTTTATGTTAGACTTGAAGACGTCCAAGTTGTAGTCAGGTGGGAAACAGGCAAGCAGCAGAGAGTTCCACTGGCGTGCACCTCTAAGAAAGAAGCTTTGCTCATGGAATCTACGTTTGGATTTAGGCGCAGATAAAGAGCAGGGAAAATTATTGACAGTAGTTTCAGCCAGACGGGTGTTTCTTGTGAAAGATTGGCGAGGGGGGACGAGGGATTGGAGCTCAGACGAGCACCTGCCATGCAAATAACGATAAAACAAAGACAGGCTCGCAACGTCTCTTCTGTGGGAGAGAGGTTGCAGGGAAGAGAAAAGGGCATCCCCCCACAAACCACAAAGTCTATTTTGTACTCTGTCAAGGCAGGATAGGCTGTTTTCAGCAGTTTATCAGCGCAAAATATTGTAAAAATTGTGTTATTAATAAAAAAAAACAATAAAATGAATTTACTCACAAATTTCAATTGAGAGGTAAATTTTGGCAAATATATTTTTAAATTCATATAAAAAATATTTACCCAAATTTTATTTTTTTTTTTTTTAGTATTATTTTTTTTCAATTCTGTGTGACATTTTTTTTTTTTTTTCGTTAAAAACCTTTGTAAAAAAAAAATAAACAAGTTTATATTTTTAGATTAGTCGTGCCTTGGGTGGTTAAGGCGGTAATTCCGAAAGACATTTTCTTATTTTCAACTACCCCACATTAAGAACGGCTTTCGGAATAAACACTCTTTGTAGGTTGGACAAGCAGTGCACATTGAGCTTTTTTTTTCTTTCTTTTCCTTTTTTTTTTTTTTTTTTGGAAAAATCAGCCAGAGTCGCGTTATCATAAAAAGGAACTTTGTATAATATTATTTAACAAAATAAAAAAATAAAAAATTTTCTTTTTTCAAATAGTACTTATTTACTTGCCTCCTCACGAGAGCAATTAGACAGACACACGGGATTGGAAACATTGCTTCAATCTTTAAGGATTTATTCTACCTTTTAAAAGCGTTTCCAGTCTTACGTTGTTATTGCGTCACAAAATTGAAAAAAGGTCACTTGTAAAATTTAATTTGCAAAAAAAAAAAAAAAAAAAAAAAAAAAAAACTTAGTTGAAATTTGTGACTTTGACTTAATTCGTTTTGTTTTTATATCAATAATAAAGAAATAAACATTTATTTTTACAATTTTTTTAAATGCCACACTGGGTTGAAAAAAAAATCTCAGTCGTCTTCAAGAATTCGCCAAAAATAATCGCGACTAAGTCGATTTATTGTTTATTTTTATAACAACAATTTTTGGTGCTAACAGGCTCAATAGATCGTCCGTGTAAGAGGGAACATTTAATAAATTCGGGAGTTTTCTTTAGTAAATGTCTGTTTAGGTATGGACTTAAAAAGATATTTGCCAAAAAAATAACCTCTCGAATCTTTTGAGTAAATTCGTTTTATTGTTTTTTACAAGATTGTTTTACGATATTTTACGCTGACGGACCCAGTCGATCACCTGCGTCGAAATTGCTTTAATCAGGAGCAGCACTCAGCAACAATTAGTCGTACATTGATCGTACATAATTTTTAGTCGTACATATTTAGTAAAACCCTACATATGGTTAAATATAATTGTTGTGTACTCCTCATATTCCATCATGTATCTGACAAAAGAGAAAGAATTGGTTTTCTGTTGGCTGTTTTCGGTTGGTAGCTGTTGTGCACATGATTTCACTGTATACCTACCGAATTGCTATAATGTATTTGCGCAAGAGCTATAGTGTTAGAAATTATTTTGCAGCAAGCTGTTGAAGGCAAGAAATGAGACAATCACAAACAACAAACCCTCCATGTGAAATTCACGACAAACTTTATTGGTACACTATTGCAAAATAGTGCGCTATTTTGTGTCCAACTTTGGAGCGAGTAGTTTGCTTCTACTCATCTTCTTATCGCAGTTATTGGTTGGTTGTTTTTGTTTTACGGCATATCAACCCTTTTCGGGTTATTTAATGCCAAATCCAAAGATTTTGAAGAAAAAAATTTTTAATAGAATATATTTGTTGTTTTCATGTCAGTTTCTATTTAACCCATAGTTGGGACCCTAACAGGTACTACCACTCCGGGTCAGAGTGGACCTGGGAGCAATGGTAATTAAAGGGTGGCTCCACACTTCCCAAAGCCCACAAGCTGCGGCCTTACGACTGGATATAGTTTAAGGTCATATCCAGGACCGAGCCGCAGTTAGTGTCCTTTTGTATTCTGTAATGTTGTCGAAGTCGATTGCAGGTAAAGATTGAAGTTAGCCGTGTTCCATAGGATCTCACAGCCCCAAAAGGTTGGTAGCAACGCAAAAGGGTTGCACACCGAAGATGAAAGATTAAAAATTTGTAATGTGGTTGAAGATATTCTGTCTTATAGGTGAGCCAAACTCGCAGGCTTTTCCAAATGTTTATATTTCATCCACGGCTGAGTTCCGTTAACGCGAAAGTCTCCTCATTAGAAGACATAATAAAAATGAGTTCTTCTTCTTTACTGGTGTGGAAGCAACTGATAAAAACTGAAAAGGAAATAGAAATTAGCGCCAAAGTCACGTGACATGTCTGGTTATATTCAACCAATCAAATCCATCGATACAATGGCAATTAGGGCCTGTACTATGACTGTAAAATTTCTCCCAATAGAAAGACGACTCCCTAGTTATTCGTGAGTAATTTTTGCAGGTTGCTCTTAGATCGTGTTACCGCTTGTAATTATCAACATTATTGCTCGAATCCATGCTGGATCGTAATCTCGTTACTGTGTTGGGTCGTATCAACGTTATTGTTAGAGTCCACATTACGTTGTAACGACGTTGTTGTTTTTAGAGCTTACGTAGAGTCGTATCGACGTTGTTGTTGGATTTAGGTTGGCGAATATTCTGGTCAGAGTCTTGCTTTTATTGACACATTTTATTGTGGAGATTTTTTTAAATCCTCTTATAGTTCGATAGATGCCTCCATTCAGTCTCAAGAGACAATGGATACCTCCTGTAGGGAGCTGCGCATGTAATTGGGAGGCAAGGGTTGCGCAATCCCCAATCACACCTCTCCTGAATCGGCATGCTTGAGTTTGGTGGCAAGTAGAATTCCAAGATAATTGGAAACAATGCCGAGATAAGCAGAGAGCACATACAGTACCTGGAATTCCAAAATGGTCACCCATTTTAGTACTGACCAGGCTCAACGTTGCTTAACTTTGGCGATCTTAAGCATTCAATCCTCTCATAGCATTCATCATCATTTAATTACAAATCTACTATGCATCTCATTAATCCTTATCCTCAAGTGCTTTTAAAGCCTTGATAAATAGTTACACATTTGTTGTTTATTAAAGTCCGGCATAAAAGGCAGAGCCCAGAATATTATTGCAAAACCTCAAAATGCAAAATTATTACCTCCATTGAAGTTATACATGGAAAAGGTTGTGTTTGATCTTGGTATAAAGGTTTTGTTTTCAACTGTGCTCCAAACAGAGACAGAAAGGCAACAAATGTAACATAGATTAATTGAGTTTAACTTTCAAGTGGAAACCATTGGAATTAAAAATGGTCAAAGCAGTTGGAAGTGAAGTCCACAAAACCAAATAATTTCTCATGGGAGAAGCAATGTAGAAAGTTTAAATAGGAAAACGTTGATTGCTTCCGTAAAAGAAGTTAATTTTCTACGACAAAAGGATGCAGCATAGTGGTCACTACTTTTACATAGGAAAAGGTCGTTTTTGATCATGGTATAAAGTCTCGTCTTCAACTGTGCCGAGAGAGAGAGAGAGAGAACAGAACGTAGATGCGTGTATGGCGGCTACATGCAAATACCGAGCCGTGTGCAAAATATGTCACAGTAAAAAAAAAAAAAAGACTATAAAAAGGAGAGGGGACAGAGGTTTAAGAAGATGATCACGTTAGAGACATGGAGGACGTTCAAGAGGACAGAGGTCAGAGAGAAAGAGCATGATCACATTTTGTTCGGGGAAAGTACCCGGAAATAAATGTCATTGTTAAAAAACAGAAATAGAAGTCGAATTATTACTTGTCTTATGCTACTTGCAACGTACTCTGCTACAACGAGTTGGGTCCTGTGTGTAAATGTGTACTACATTACAGAGGGAGAGGCAGGCAGACAGACATACAGACAGATCACAAATGTAGTATAGATTCGTGGCACAATGAAGAGTGCGCCTTTTGAGGGAGCTGGGGTTTCTACATTAATGAACCTGATGCCTAACTTGTCTGTACTTGTGAGGTGCAGATGTGTTGTTAAGTAGGTGCTTTTTGGGTTTGAGAAGGTTGAGTATGTCGGCTGGGTTTGAATGACAGTCGTTTATTCAAGTAAGTCAAAACGATTTGAGATTCTAGAATTTGAAAGGTCAAACCCGAAAGAACTCATAATGGGAGATGAACACAAAATAATGTTTAAACGTTAAGCATGAATCTCTCTCTCTCTCTCTCTTTCAATGAAGAAAGAGAGAATTAAATATAATTCTATTGTTTTTAAAACAGTTGAAGCTTGCACCCCGTATGCGCAGGATATAGTAGTTTGGAGTGCACGCAAAGGGCCGACTGAATATGCTTCCTTATTGTTAAATGTTAAATAAATTATATATTTTTTATAAAAATGCATTTGTTCGCTATTTTTATACAAGCGTTCGATTTCAGCATGAGGTCCCAACCAGTAATGCCGATGATGGAATGGATGCAATGAGGACACAAGAAGTGACCCATGCCAGCTGGTTATAGTCGACGACATATCAACCCATTATGTTGATGTTTCTGTGTGCCTATTGTTAGATATCGTGTCTAACACCCGGAGAGCTGAGTGTGTTCCCAGGAAGTTCCTCAACCATATAATTCTCCCCAGGAAGCGATAGTGTCATAGATTTATTGACTTTAATTTTCACGTCAAAACCATAAAAATTAAAAACAAGTTGAAGCAGTTGGAACCGAAGTCCGAGAAATGAAGTAATTTCTCACAGGAAATATAGAAAGTTTAAACAGGGAACGTTGACTTTTTTTTTTTTTTTAAATTAATTTTCACCCCAAACAAGGCACAGTGCAACTTTGAAGTAGGGGTCTATTATTGAGGACATAAGTTGCAGGGGCATTATGAAGGGAGATGAGTAGCAAGATGTCTGTTCACATTACACTTGAACTTCTGCATGTCAGTACAGTTGGGAAAGCAGAATCCTGGAAGGGAGTTCCAAAATCTAGCAGTTCTGGGGAAGAAACTATTGGAGTAGAAGGCTTTCTTACACCTAGGGATATCTACTGTGAAAGGGTGGGACTTACCTGCTTGTCGGGGGGGGGGGTAGTCACGTCAAGAGGGTGCAAGTGCTTGTAGTTCGTCAGAGCATTCACCATTAAAGTACTTGTAGAACAGGCAGAGGGATGCAACATTTCGTCGGTAGAACAGAGGCTGAAGCCTAGATGATAGTTCAGGACCTATCAGGTTGGCGACTCTCTTTTGAACCCTGTCCAGGAGCGAGAGACAAGTAGCAGATGCACCAGCCCAAATGTGACAACAGTATTCCATACATGGGCGAATGGTGGCCTTGTAGAGGTACAGGATACGTTCAGGCATAAGTAGTTTTCTAGCACGGTAGAGAGAGACCACCTTCTTTGCAGCAGCCGAGGAGTTTAAAGGAAGTACTTTCGGGTAATGTGTTCTTGGCTATTGCTAGTGGTGGTAGAGAAGGTTTCTTGTAGTTATTGAAGGAAACAAGCTTAGTCTTGGCAGCATTAAATGTGACCATCCATTTTTCCCCCATTTCACTACAGATTGGAGGTCATCCTCTAGTGTTTTTGTCATTTCCTCAGATATGTGTTCATTTGTTTTCCCCTCGTGCCTGTTATAGAGAGTGGTGTCATCAGCAAATATACCCATCTATGAAACAATTTTATCAGCGAAGTCATTTATGAATATCAGGAATAATAAAGGTCTAAGGTTTATCTATCTGTAAAGGGGAGTTAATTTTCTACGGAAAAGGGATGCTGGCATAATGGTCGATACTGGATATGAAGATTGCATTTCTTAAACCAACCATCCACAATGAAAATAAAAATGGACCACATCACGCAAGGGAATTACTCTAGGATCACCTTCACAATCACAAGTGTTAAGGCATATAATTAAAAAGGCTTTTATTCAGTTGGAAAAAAAAATACGGAAGAAAGACAAGGTCCGAGGAAGGTGAAATTCTAGGTCTGCCAACAATCAATGAAAGAGATATCTAATCGGTAAATTGAAATTCCTTTGATTGTTTCAAAGAATTTCTCACAAAGAGAATTTTAATTGGCGGAAAACCAAACAGAAAGAAAACATTTGCAGAAGGTTAAAAGTGACATTGCGAAATGCAATTATCCGCCAGGCTTTTGTGCTCATCGGCTTGATTAAAGCTTGGTTAGCGTCCAACACCTGCACCGTTTATTTGATTATGGTTTCTTGTGGTGGCCGCAGTCAACCAATGATGATTCCTCTTTGATTAGTAATCAGCAGACGAAAGCCTGACGCGATTATGACGCTTCCATCACCCTACCTTCATCACTTTCATCTGGAGATTGGCACACAAATGCACTCACAGACCTATTGGTTACAAACAATTACAATAATAATAATTGGGAATCAAGTCGAAGGCTGAGACTATAAAACGCACTGCAAAGCTGAAAACAGCTGAAACCTTAAGGAAAACCGTCGACTGCGGAAACTAACCCATGCGAGCTAAAAACGCTAACTGACCACATGAAAACTGCAAGAGAAGTAAAACAAAAAGATAGAAAGAAAAAAATAGACTGCAATCAAGGGAAATAACTTGATGAAACTAATGAAAATATCTTTAATGCCACTTCCGCTTTTTTTCTTTATCAACCAAGGTAAAAAGAGACTAGAATCAAGGGAAACAACTATGAAACGAATGAAAAAACTCAATGGTAAACGGTTATTGCGATAATGTAACATGATTTGCAATGATTATCAAAAAAGACAGAAATTGTTTTAAATCTGGGTAGACCTATAGAGATATTATTTATTATTGGTAGTGAGCAATCAATGGTAATGAAGTCTGTTAAAACTCTTGAGGAAATATTTAAAAATATATATATATATATATATATATATATATATATATATATATATATTAAGTAATGTGATTGATCACATTACTTAATATTGAATTAGCTCTAGGAAATTTAACTATCGAGCTTATTATATATCTAAATTACAACGAGCACTTTCTATTTCCTGTATTTTAATTAAACTAGTAATTTCACTGTTACATTAAAATACACTCAGCTCTTTAGACTATTGTTCTAATCTCCTTTAAATTTATATATATATATATATATATATATATATATATATATATCTCAATAAGTTTTCAAGCACCCCAGAAAAATAAATCTTCCTTTATATTGAAAAACACAACTCCGAGTTTGTTATTTGTTTGTTTACAGATTCCTGGTGTGTCAAAAGTCAACCAATATAGACATAGACACAAAGTCGTCTCTTACATTTTGCTTATTTTTGGAGGCCTGGAAACCTAATTGATCCAGAAACAACAACAATAATAATGGAATCATTAAAACTGAAACTATATAATTCCTGATTCTAATTAATCGTCCCAACACTAATATATATTAGTGTGTACATATATATATATATATATAATGTAAAGCTGAACGTGTGTGTGTGTGTGTGTGTGTGTGTGTCTGGTCACGAATAGGCTCCTATATGGTTGACTATTTTAAAAAACTGATTACATATAATGATAGAAGATGTATCGAGAATCAAGAATGGGTATGTTTGATCTGGCAGAACGGTGGTTCATTAAAATTGTAGAGTCTGCGTTCGTGCCTGGCCCCCAATTCATGGAAATAAAAAATTAAAAAAAAACGTTTACAAGGGTTTTTGATATAGATGTACATAATAATACTTTGATAAGTATGTTTTAACTTAAATAGGGATGGTATAATAAAATTGTGGTGTCTGCGTTCGCGTCTGGCCTCCATAGAATGGAAACTGGCACAAACTTTAATAAAGACTTTTCATATCTATCTGCGTAAGTATTTTTTTTTTTTTTTTTTATTATATTTTCACCCCAAACAAGGCACATTGCCACTTTGGTGTAGGGGGCTACTATCAGGGGAAACATCTACTGGGGCACTATGTAGGGATTAGGGCAGCGAGATGTTGGTTCACGTTGCACTTGAACTTATGCATGTCAGTACAGTTGGGGAAGCAGTGACCTGGAATGGAATTCCAAAGTCTAGCAGTTCTGGGGAAGAAACTACTGGAGTAGAACGATCTTTTACATCTAGGGATCTCTACAGTGTGGGGGTGGGATTTTACAGCTTGTCGGGTCTGTCGAGGGTGTTCACGTCGTGGGGGCACAAGTGCTTGCAGTTCTTCAGAGCATTCACCATTATAATACTTGTAGAACAGGCAGAGGGATGCAACGTTTCGACGATGGGACAGAGGCTGAAGTTTTGATGCCAGTTTAGGGCCTATCAGATTTGCGACTCTCTTTTGAACCCTGTCAAGGAGAGAGAGACTAGTAGCCGATGCCCCGGCCCAAATATGACAGCAATACTCCATACATGGGCGAATAGTGGCCTTATAGAGGTACAGGATACTTTCGGGTGTTAGAAGTTTTCTAGCACGGTAGAGAGAACCCACCTTCCTCGCAGCGGCCCTGGCAATGCCCTCGATGTAATTGTTCCAGCTCATGTTTCCTGTGAACGTTAGGCCAAGGAGCTTGAAAGACGTACTCTCAGCTAAAGAGTTGTTGGCCATTGCTATAGGTGGTAGAGAAGGTTTCCTGTAATTATTGAATGAAACCAGTTTTGTCTTGGTGGCATTGAACATTACCATCCATTTTTGTCCCCATTCCACTACTGAATTGAGGTCATCCTCCAGTGTTTCTGCCATTACTTTAGATATATGTTCATTTGTTTTCCTGTCGTGCCTGCTGTAGAGTGTGGTGTCATCAGCATATATACCCATCTCAGAGGCAATTTTATCGGGGAGGTCATTTATGAATATCAGGAACAGCAGAGGACCAAGGATAGATCCCTGGGGCACTCCGGCATTTATATTATATTGTTTAGACGTACGACCGTCGAGGACAACCTGGATTTTTCTCTTATCTAAGAAGGATTTAATTATGTTAAGTATTCTACCAGTGATACCGTAAGATCTAATCTTCCTGAGGAGACCCTCATGCCATACCCTGTCAAAAGCCTTAGATATATCTAGAGCTACCGCTCTGCCCTCTCCCGCTTTGTCCAGTGAATGGTATATGCGTTCAGAGATTACAGTGAGGATGTCTGCCGTGGAACGGGCTTGTCTAAATCCATATTGATGGTCGGTCAGAAGTTTAGCATCTGTAAGGTGCTGGACTAGAGCATGGTTAATTAAGGTCTCAAATATTTTGGCAAAAAGTGGGAGGAGGCTAATAGGGCGATAATTTAATGGGTCAGTTCTTTCGCCAGAATTCTTGAATACTGGTACCACAGAAGCAGTTTTCCAGCAGCTCGGAAAGCAAGATTCATTAAGGCATTTGTTGTAGAGTTTGGAGAGAACTGGAGCTACTTCGGCTGAGCACTTTTTTAATAGCACAGCTGGGATGAGGTCGGGTCCACATGCTTTGATAATTATGTTTCAGTTTGAAGAAATATGGTATAATAAAATTATGGGGTGTTCGTTCGCACCTTACCTCCATAGAACGGAAATATGTCACAAAGTTTAACAAGGCTTTTTTAATATAGATCCACAGAATATTGTGATAAGTGTTTCAGTATGAACAGGTATGGTATAATAAATTATGAGGTTAATCTATTTTATTTTTACTTTCTTCATATTTTTCTTTGGTTTTGATACCCCCCCCCCAATTCGAAGCTATCTCTTTACAACCCTTCCTTTTCATAACCTATCATACTTTCATAAATCAGAGTCCATTTTCTGTAGGCTGTTTTTGAACCCAGTCAACGACGAGTACTTTTGCTAGTATATATATATATATATATATATATATATATATATATTGAGTAAAATGATTCATAAGTGTGAATTAAAAATCAGTTTCAAAAAGAAAAACAAACAAAAATCGATTGTACGATCGTTTCAGCAACGATGTTCATTTTATTTAAATTGACAAAAGTTTTGCCCTTTACAAACAAAGTCTCCGCATCAGCAAAAATAGGGGGTGGGGAATCAATTAAAGACATCAAAATAACTCTAGGATATCTATACCTATTGAGCTTATTATTTATCTACATTACAATGGGCACTGTTTTCTTTTAATAGTATTAATACATTTACTAATACATTAAAACAACTCTGCTCTTTAGACTCCAGGTCTAATTCCCTCTCTCCCTTTCTCTATATAACCAGCGATTATAGCTTTACTACAACCATAATTTGCTAATTTCTTACTGTCCTCTGATGAGAAGAATAACAAAAATGGCATTCTTTGAAACTCCATGGAATAAGTACTTTCAAAATTGTTTTTGGAGTATCCTGTTAAATAATAAACTTAATTGTAAATTTTTATTTACAGTTTTAAATTGTTTTATTTTCCCCGACATATACATACATATATATATATTAGTGTTGGGACGATTAATTGGAATCAGGAACTGGAAAAATTGGAATTGGGAGAGGGGTCGGAATCGGTATCGAAAAAATTTGTGCTCATTTTCTGATGCCAAAGCCAATTATCTTTATTTGATTTTGTTCTACGGCACGTAGCAATAATAGAACAATAAATATTTATTGATTTTAAAATAATAGTAAGACTGAAATCGATAAATCACCCGCTCACCCACAAGAGAGTTTTTACGTTGGAGAAAATATGTGCACCTTTAGCATGTGCACCTTTACCGTAGTTGAGTAAAATACAGCTATATAGTTAAATATTTAGAGATTTATAAAGAATTGGAATCAGAAATTTAGTACGAAATCAGTAATTGTATCGGAATCGGGAAAACACTGGAATCGTCCCATCACTAATATATATTAGGTTGGTGAAAAAATGCCGTTTTTTGACGTTCAATTATGTATAAAAAAACGACATTATTTTTGCACCAACTTTATATATATATATATATATATATATATATATTGGTGATGGGAAGACTCCAATAATTTTCCTGATTCCGATACAATTACAGATTCCGATTCTTTATGAATCTCTAAATACTTAATTATATAGTTGTATTTTTTTCTCTGATCACCGAAAAAAAACAAAAAAAAACACATGTTAAATGTCCATATATTTTCCTAAACATAAAAATATACTCGTGGGAAAACAATCTATTGATTTTGGTTTCATTTGTGATTTTAAATCAATAAATCAGCAATGGGAGATTTTGATTTAAACAAAATCAAACAAAAATCATAATTAAAAGAATCGTTTCAGCATCAGAAAACCGGTACAAATTTTTCTGATTCCAATACCAATTCTGATACCCTCAAATGTTCCGATTTTAATTAATCGTCTCAACACTTTATACATACATATATATATATATATATATATATATATATATATATATATATATATATATATATATTAAGTAATGTGATTTATAATTTAAAAATTTAAAAAATTTTTAAAATTTAAAAATCAAAATTTAATTAAATTAAAAATCAGTTCATTGACTTTGTTAATTCAATTAAAAATCAGTTTCATTGACTTTGTTGTTGTTCCTTCTTATGAAACTGATTTTTAATTTAATTAAATTTTGATTTTTAAATTATAAATCACATTACTTAATATTGAATTAGCTCTAGGACATTTAACTATCGAGCTTATTATATATCTAAATTACAACGAGCATTTCCTGTATTTTAATTAAACTAGTAATTTCACTATTACATTAAAATACACTTAGCTCTTTAGACTATTATTCTAATCTCCTTTAAATTATATATTTGTTGGTCTATTATTATCTTGTATTATCAATATTATGATGAAAGCAGAGCAGTAGACGATGAAGGTATCTTGCTAATTGTGATCCGAACTCTGAAAATAGTTTGAAAGAACATGGCAAGGAGACTGGAACAACCAGAAATAAAAGGAAGGATTGGAACTCTCCCAATTGCAGAACTACTTGAATTGTCTGAAATATGGTAGAGTATTAGGAAGATTGGCTCCGTTGAACACCGCCAGACCCAATCAGTTCAAAGATCTGAAGCAAAAATAATCTGAAAACTTGTGCAAACACATTTATGCAGAAATAGAATATCCAATCTATAAATAAAACGAGAAAGGTCAGAGTAATTTGCTGAACCAATTCATACATAATTCGACCGAATTAAGCACGGTAGTTATAGGAAAAATAAATAAATAATAAGTTTTGAACACTATAAAGGACAGAGCTAGAGGAAACCAAAAGAAATGGTCTTCTGTCGAACGAACTCAGTTCCTCCAAATTTCATGCAATAAATTGGAAAACTGATTAGTTTAACACATATTGGTAACCAGACAAAATAAAAATTAAATCTATTCTTAGTATTAGGTTGGTTGGTTGTTTTTGTTTTACGGCATATCAACCTTTTTCAGGTTATTTAATGCCGAATCTAGTTATTTTGAGGAACGATTTTTAATGGAGTATATTTGTTTTTTAAGTCAGATTCTATTTAACCCATAGTTGGGACCCTAAAAGGTACTACCACTCCTGGTCAGAGTGGACCTGGGAGCAATGGCAATTAAAGGGTGGCTCCACACTCCCCAATGCCCGCAAAGTGGGGCCTCACCATTGGATATAGTTTTAGGTCATATCCAGGACCTCTTAGTATTAGGTTGGTACAAAAATAATTTTTTTTTTTACGTTCAACTTCATGTAAAAAAAAAAAAAAACTGCACACCTGTGGAACTCTCTTCCAATTGCCTGCTTTTCAGTGGACTACAATATGGTCATCTTCAAGTCCAATGTGAACAAGTTCTTTTCCCTTCATTCCCCGGAAGTTGACAGTGGCTAAGGGTTAGATCTTCGCTAGTGGAGCCAAAGATGGCTTCATTGCGTGGTTTGAATCCTTTAATCAGCGACAATCATCACTTCCTGGACTGATGATTGTAGAAGCATGAAACACTAGTGTCTGTAGGTACAAACCATAATTATTTATAATTTATATGTCAAGAAGGGAACAGGATGCTTGTAAAATCAATTTCGCTTCTTGCATATATATATATTCAAGCACGTCTTATTGAACACGATAAAGTTATTCTTTTTTTTTCCGAATATCTTTTCCATTCACTGAGCAGTCTTCTTTATTTCACTATAAAATAATATAGCATCAACCTGACAAATATTTTACAAAGAACTAACAAACATAAAACAAGCCCTAATAAACAATAATTTTCTCAATAAAATCGTTGATGAGCACATAAAACTCTATTTAAACTTACTTGTCGGGTTGATTCTATAACTACATTCTATATTCTACTTCAAGTCCAATGTTAACAAATTCCTAATGAACCGCCCCCTTAAGTAAATACTTCATCAAATCTCCACACTAACGTAATGTACTTGCAATAACCCTTATCCCTGAGTGGCTTCCGGGCCTTGATATGGTGATCACTGTGTGAAAAAAAAAAAAAATACTCCACAATAAAAACAAACTATATTTATTTTCAATTTCGATTTTCTTATTTTATAGTTTATTTATTTAGTTTCTCGTTTAGTTTATTTGTCATATATATATATATATATAAATTATAGAATCAACCCGACAAATATTTTACAATGAACTAACAAATACAAATAAACCCTAATATGTAATAATTTCCCTAACAAAATTGTAGACCGACGCATAAAACTCTACTTAAACTTAATCCACAATAAAAACATACACCCTAACCCTAACAAGAATGCCGCCATCAAAGTATACTATAAAACCCATGAAAAAATAATAACAAACCTTATTAAAAGATACACTAAACCCACCGACCAGAACAAAAAGATAAAACTAATAATATATCATACTAAATTCAAAACCTTCAATTTAATAATTAAAAACAATAATAATACTAACACCACACTAAACCAAACTAATTCAGTGTGTGAATTTCTTTACCCCTTCAAAGAATGTCTCCGAACCAACTCTAAAAACTCGTACAACGCATACATAGGCCACACCACAACAAAAATATTACAACAACAATCGTTCCCGATGATAATCGGATGCTCAGATAGAAAGTGCTTGAGAAGAATATGGCTGAACAACAACTTTTAAATTTATACAACACACCGACTGAAATAAAATGACTGCTCGGCAAATCGAAAAGATATCCAGAAAAATCGGAAAAAAAATAACTCTGTTGTGTTCAATCAGACGTGCTTGAATAATGACTTGCTTCCAATATATATATATATATATATATATATATATATATATATATATATATATACTAGCAGGGAGACCCGATGTTGCCCGGGATTGAATGATGATCAACGAATATTTCACACTCCTATATTTTTATTGTCATCGAAATCCGTGAAATCGTCTGGGAGGAAGCTTCACATGCCTCCATTCAGTAATTTAGTTCAAAATATATGTTATTCTACATTGCACTCTAGAGAACTTACTGTTTCTTTTATAAAATTATTTTATATAAACTTCTTTCCAGTTAACAAAAAAAAAAAAAAACATTAAAAAATTTATGTGCCTGGTATGAACCTACAGATCACACCACAGATCACAGCAAAAATAACAAAAAAGAAAACATGTAAATTTTCCAGTCGTATAAAATTCTTTGCAATTAATGAAAAAAAATTAAGACATTTACGTGCGGAGTCTGAACCTACAGACCATGTCATAAAAAAAAACGCTATGAATTTACCGATAGTAGTATTTTCATGGCCTGTTGTTCTATCATTGTTGCTTAGCGACGACATGGAAAAAATGGCTTTACTGATGATAGATAAATTAAAATAACAGTTTCAATTATCGGTAATTATCGGGGCTATTCTGAGACGAAACTTTACTAAAATCAATCCCAGACTTATGCCCTAAAGTTCTGTAAATTTTAAAGAAAATCTGTTCCGCTGTTTCAGAGTCTATCAGGAACAAATTGACACACAAGACAAAGTTGCATTTATATAATTGTAGATATGATATATATCTATATCATTCAAACATGATAAACGACTAGTTGTTAAAACTGAAAAAGCTTAAGATATTGCAGCATTAAGAATTGATTATATAATGTTATAAATTGAATTTTAAAAAAATTCTTAATGCTGCAATATTTTAAGTTATAAATTTATTATATTTTTTACTAGAATATCTTGTTCTTTACTTTTCCATTTTTAACAACTATTCCTTTACTTTTCCATGTTTAAACTTAACCATATTACTTTTCATGCTTGCATTTTTCTAGTGTGTGTGTGTGTGTGTGTGTGTGTGTGTGTGTGTGTGTGTGAATAATAAAATGCCTGGAAGCATGAAACAAAGAACCATTAAGAAGATAAAATTATAGATCAACTTACTTGAATCGGATATTATTGATTTTTTTCATCCCAAAGCTCCACATTCCACCGAGTTTACGCTCCAATTGGCCATTCAAAATATGTTCCCAAAGGTATAATCCTGAAATCGAGCACAAAGTAGGTATTTTATTTTATTAGATAATTTCTATAAAATGGGGTTTAAATAAAAGCAAAGGTTTTTTAATCTGACAGTAAAATGAGTCTGACAGAAACAAAATGATTGATGTGACATGCAAATTTCGAGGTATTTTGGTTGGAGAAATTATCAATTTACCTGCAGAGCAACATACTTATTACCTCCACTCGTCTTTTAATTTTCTTTCTTTCATACAAACACAAGCTTTGAATGACCATAAAATTGTTATGAAGATTGTGAAGCAGCACATATGTTGGGGAATAACCAGCTGCTAAGTAGACCTAGTATAGAATTTAATACGATATGGGAACCAGTAATTATAAACAATAGATTATATATACAAGTAATAAGTTTGTTTGTTTGTTTGTTTGTTCAGTTTATTGGCCTATCAACAGCTGCATGGTCATTTAAGGCCAAATAAGTTCATTTTTTTTCTTTGGATGTCTTAGTAAGGTAGGTGTTCTTTATTTTCCAGTATGTCAAGGTAAGATTGGAGGAAGGTCTGTAAGAGATTTGGGTTGAAAATTTTTTTCTTTTTTTTTTTTGGTAGATTAATACAAGTAATAAGTAAAAACGTTAATATATATATATATATATATATATATATATATATATATATATATATATATACATATATATATATGAGCAAACAGTTAATAAAATATGTTAAAAAACACTTTGAAACATATTTAATCTGAAAAGGAAACACTAGATAAATGGATAGTCCTTAATCTGCGGAGTTTCGAAGAAATACTTTCCTTCTACTCAGAGGGGAGGTATTAGCAAAATGCGGGATCGGATTTTGCCTGCAGAAGTATTTGATAAAACAACAAATAAGTCAAAGATCTTACTTGATAATAAAAAAAAAAGTTAAACAGAGGGAATATGGTGAAGAAAAAGGTGATTACACATGAATGGATAGTCTGGTAGAAGATAAAAAATCCAATGAACTGTTTGCTCATATTATAAGCTCTATTTCCTATTTGGTTTTATCGAGCTTTTACATTTGGCTGAGATAATTTTATAAATATTAATTCTTTAATATTTATAATATACTTAAATTTTACCATCTTTTTTTTTTTTTTTTTTTTTTTTACAAAGGCATCACCACATTATCAAGGCCCAGAGGCCACTCAAGGATAAGGGTTAAAGAGTGTACAGTAGAAGTTGGTCAATATAGTAATCATTAGTAATGAAAATTTGGTAAATTTAATAACTTATATGGAACGGCTCATCAAGAACTTATTTACTTTAGACTTGAACAAAACCATATTGTAGTCAGCCGGAAAGCAGGAAAACGGAAGACAATTCCACAGGCGTGCAGTTCTAAGAAAGAAGCTTTGTTCATGGAATCTACGTTTAGGTTTAGGCACAGATAAAGAGTGGGGGAAATTATTGATAGTGTTTACAGCTAGACGAGTGTTTCTTGTGAAAGTTTGGCGAGGGGGGACCATAGATTGAAGCTCAGTTGAACACTTTCCATGAAAATAACGATACATCAGAGACAAACTCGCAACATCTCTTCTGTGAGATAGAGGTTGCAAGGAGGAGAAAAGGACATCTCCTACGAGGCTACGAAGTCTATTTTGAACTCTATCAAGGCAGGACAAGTTCTTTCTAGCAGCTCCTGCCCAGATGTGGCAACAGTATTCCATCCTTGGACGTACCTGGCTCTTATATAGATAGAGAATAGCATCAGCAGTGAGATATCTACTGGATCGATAGAAAGATCCCACCATTTTTCCAGCGGCCTTGGCAACAGATTTGATATACGTGTTCCATTTAAGATCAGGAGTAATGGTCAAGCCCAGAAGCTTGTCAAAACTTGAGGCCTCCTGAAGACGAGAGCCATTCATTTCAATTGATGACAAATGTGGATTAGAATGTTGATGATGTAAAGAGAGAAGCTTGGTTTTAGATGCATTAAAAGTAACCAGCCACTCCTTTCCCCATTGTACTACGTGCTCAAGATCAGAGGAGAGAGAATTGGAGAGAACTTGGTCGTTTACTGTCTTAGATGTGGTACCATAAATGGTAGTGTCGTCAGCATAAATGTCTACAAATGATGTAAGGATATGATTTGGAAGATCATTAATGTAGATCAGGAAAAGAGTTGGGCCCAGGATGGATCCCTGAGGGACACCGGCATTAATATTGTGAGCTTCTGATTTTTGCCCCTCAACTACTACTCTTATGAATCTATCAGAAAGAAATGATTTAATAATTGAGAAGACTTTTCCAGCTATACCATAGCTAGCGATCTTATGAAGTAAACCTTTATGCCATACCCTATCAAAGGCTTTAGATATGTCAAGAGCAATTGCCCTAGAAAGATTGCCACCGTCGAGAGATTTGCTAATCCTATGCGATATAACTGTAAGGACATCTGCTGTAGATTTAGCAGAACGGAAACCATATTGAGTGTCACTAAGAAGGTTATTTTTGTTGAGATGTTTGATTACTTCTGTATTTAATACAGATTCTAGCAACTTACTCATGACGCACAGGAGACTTATTGGCCTGTACTGAGAGGGGGATGAGCGATCACCTGAATTCTTAAATACAGGGCATACTGATGAGATTTTCCAGGGAGATGGGAAACTATTCTCCTTAAGACAACGTTTAAACAGTTTTGTAAGTATGGGCGCTAGTTCAGGTTGAAGTTTTTTGAGTACTATAATTGGAATACCATCAGGGCCAGTTGCTTTACTGGAATCAAGGTTTTTGATTAGCTTGGCAACATCACGTACAGATATACGTATATCACATAGCGTGTTTTCTGATACAAGAGGAAATATTGGGGGTTGGCGGTCTTGGTCGCAAAGGGTAGAATTAGCTGCAAAGTTCTTGACAAAGAGTTTGGCTTTGTCTGATGCTGACGAGATTACCTCAGATCCATTGATAATAGTTGGGATGGAGCACACGCTTCTGTTCAGGATTCTGTTTGCTATTTGCCAAAACTGGTGGGAACCAAGCCGCTGCTCAGCTACTTTGGACTTAACAGATTGAGCATACAACTCTCTTGCGTTCCTTATTACTTTCTTACAATGGTTGCTGGCAGTCCTAAAAACGGCTTTAGTTTCCATACATCTATTACGTTTGAAGCAGTGGAAAAAGTGATTTCTGTGCGCAATGGCAGCAGCACATTCTGGAGAGAACCATGGCTGGCTGTTAGGTTTTTGCTGAAATTTTTTAGAGGGTATGAAATGGTCAATACCTACAATTAACCATTCAGTTAGGTCTAATACTATAGAGGACACATCCTTTTTAAACATGGAATGCAGAGGTAGATCAGATATAAATGTACGGAAGCTATCTTGGATCATTTTGGTAAATTTAATTGTAATTTTTATTTTATATATAAGTCACAGATTAGAGATGAAGTGAATTACCCTATCAAATATCACATTGAGGTAAGAGGTAAGGTAAAGCTCAATATTTAAAAATAGAGCAATATATAAGTTTAATGATTAAAGTTAAATTCTGTAGATTAAAATATATACACATATATTTAAGTTAAGAATTTGTTTGAAACAAGGAATATATAGAGAAAAATTAGATTTATTTCCTTAATCCATCGATTTTCAATACTGGCACTTATCATCAGAGGAAATACTATTGGTAATTAAAAATTTTCGACCCAAACTACTGGACAGACCTTTTTGAAATTTTGTATGTACTATTGTGCAGTTACCTAAGTATTATGATATCCATTGTGTTCACAGTTAGGGATTAATAATAATTAATAAGGATTAGTATTCAATGCAAAATGAACTCAAATTGAAGCATATTCAACCATCAATTTGGTATAAAGCACTCATTCTAAATCAACGGGCTATAACTTTTGCCTGTTTTTAACGGGCTAAAAAATAGTATATGTTTTTCCCCTCTTTGGGGCTAGGTGGGGTGGGAATGATAATTTTCAGACAACGTCTCTCATTCATCAACCAATTATAAAATTTAAAAACTGATAAAAAATTATTTGACACATATGCATTGATTTTCGTAGAAATGCAAATGTTTTGTTGGTTTCTTTTTCATTGTTGAGTTATAATCCATCCAGGTTAAGTTCAAAATACACTTTTTTATGTGTGTGTGTGTGTGCGCGCACAAGGGAATTTTCTTCACTCCGTTCAGTGAAAGGTAATCAGTCAATGAGAAAATATGATTTTACTAATTATTTCTTTTTTTCTGTTCTATTCAGTGTTCTTAAAGTATAACAACCGAAATAGCTCTGCTTTATTAATCAGACAGAGGTAATTCGCATCGAGGCCAATTACCAATAAAAAAAAGAATTAAATTACGAAAAAATAAATAAAATAAATGAAACTACAAAGATGAAAAAAAATGAAATCACAAAAAGAAAATCAAATTTAAAAAACATAGAAAAAATGATGAAATTATGAAAAAATAAAATTACTTAAAAAAATAAAATTACTTAAAAAAATAAAATTACTTAAAAAAATAAAATTACTTAACAAAATAAAATTACTTAACAAAATAAAATTACTTAAAATAAAATTATGAAAAAAAATGAAATTACTTAAATAAATGAATTTCATTTTTTTTACGTAATTTATGAAAAAAAATGAAATTACTAAAAAAAAAAAAATGAAATTACTAAAAAATGAAATAATGAAAAAAATTGAAATTATGAAAATAAAAATGAAACTATGAAAAAACGTGAAATAAAATAAAAAGAATTAAATTACAAAACTAAAAAAAGAGTTTTATACTATGGACGTGTAATGTGAAATTATGAAAAAAATGAAATTACGAAAAAGAAAAGTAAATTACTTATAAAAAGGAAGTTACTTAAAAAAATGAAATTATGGAAAAAAAACTGAAACTATGGAAAAAAACTGCAATTATGGAAAGAAATGAAATTCGGAAAAAAATCAAATTATTAAATGAAATTATAAAAAAATGAAGTTGTGGAAAAAAATGAAATTATGAAAAAAAGTGAAATTACTAAAATAAAATGGAATTACTAAAAAAAATGGAATTACTAAAAAAAATGGAATTACTAAAAAAAATGGAATTACTAAAAAAAATGGAATTACTAAAAAAAATGGAATTACTAAAAAAAATGAAATTACGAAAAAATGAAATTATGGAAAAAAAATGAAATTATGGAAAAAAAATGAAATTATGGAAAAAAAATGAAATTATGGAAAAAAAATGAAATTATGAAAAGATAAATGAAAATACAAAAAAAAAATGAAATCACAAAATAAAAAAAAATGAAATTACAAAATAAAAAAAATGAAATTATGGAAAAAAATGAAATTATAAAAAAATGAAATTATGAAAAGAAAAATGAAATTATTAAAATAATGAAATTATAAAAAAAGAAAAATGAAAATACTAAAAAAAATGAAATTATAAAAAAAAGAAAAGTGAAAATACTAAAAAAAATGAAATTATAAAAAAATGAAATTACGAAAAAAATGAAATTATTAAAATAATGAAATTATAAAAAAAATGAAATTATGAAAAGAAAAATGAAAATACGAAAAAAAAATGAAATTACAAAATAAAAAAAAATGAAATCACAAAATAAAAAAAAATGAAATTACAAAACTAAAAAAAATAGGGTTTAGCACATGTATCGCATTGAGAGAAACAATATAAAAATAATACTATGGATGTGTAATGTTAGTCTTTAAGATGGGCCTCAAAGCAAATAATAAATCTGGAGAGCATAAGGAGACATTTGTTTGGCCACATTAAAAGAATAAATGAGATGTAGAGCAGTTAAATAAAGACGTGGTCAAAGATAAGTTAGTTTGGAGGTTCATTTCTAAAAGCAATCGAACACATGTTTACATGTAAAAGGGAAATTAATCCATTACTGACGATGATGATGATGATGATGATGATATTAAAATTATTTTTTGTAGATTTTTTTTTTCCATCACATGGTGACACTTTAATTACTATTTCGTCTTCTGTTTTAAAAATGCCGCAATTAAGATTTTCCTTTTGAAATATCAATGACAGGTTTGACCTTCAAAATGTCCCTCTTCTGTAACCGAACACGTTAATCTGTTTGCTCTTCTGCGCTTAAAAAAAAAAAAAACGGACAGACTTCCGGAACTGAGCTGAAATAGGAGACGTTACGCATTCTCAGCTCAACATTCTGCAGAGATTCAAATCAAGTTTCAGACTGACCAACTTTTATTATTTGCCCCCCTTTCACTTCTGAACCGATACGGGCGGCTCAAGTGACCTATACTAACATATGTTTGTCAGTCAGTTGGTTCGCTATCTACTTCTAGACAATTAGACCTAGGAACATGACATTTTATAGGAATGGTCTACCTTTACAAATTTACCTTGTCTCTTACTTTTCAGCCATGCAATTCCTCCCATAACATACCTTTCTGTACACGTCAGCCTAACTTCTAACTTGACCTCTAATAGAAAATTATATTTCCTCGTTAAACAAAATCTGCCCTTGTAACTAGGAGACAAATGAATAGGAACATAAATAATTATAGAGATGCTTGTTCTTAGATTTTTTTTCTTTGCTTTAGGAATAAAAGAATAAACAAGCTGAGCATGTGGGGTACCCCGCTACAAGTGAATAAATCCATTCTGGTAAAAATTTACTCTGACGATGACAAATGTTTTTGCAAAATATTTTTAAAATCCAACACGTGGTTATTGAGAAAAGTGCAAACAAACGAACGGACCAACGATTTGGGGTCAATTTTACTCCTAGGGGGGCAACCAGAGTTATCCTGGAAAATCAGTTCTAGCAAAACTTTCACTAATGTTTGTGCAAATTAAAAAAGAAAAAAAAATCCAAGATGTAGTTATTGAAAAAAGTGTGAACGGACGAACAAGAATGAATTGCTAGGTTCAAACCCTAAATAACACCAAATAACTATTTTCTGTGGAATTCAGTTTTCCTACTTATGCCAATTATTTCAGTAATTTACATGTAGATGGACTGTATGTCACCTTTTTCCAACACCTATAGAGTGGCGGAGCTCACAGAACCCCCCCCCCCCCCAAAAAAAAAACCAACAAAATAGAGGCTCACTTTGATACCAAACTCCCCAAAGGTAGGAACTCTCATTTTTTTCTGCAATGTACTTCCTCCCATGATATAACCACTAGTACACGTCAGCTTGCATCAATCATTCCAGTAATTTACATCTAGATGAGCTGCATTTCACTCCTTTTCCAACATCTATGGAGTGGCAAAAGTCTCAAAAAAAAAAAAAGTGGGGAGGAGGGGGGGGCTCACTTTTAAACCAACCTCCCCATGTACTTCTTCCCATGACATAACTACCAGTACACATCAGCTTAACCTCTAACTTAACCTCTGATGGAAAATTCCACTGCTTTGCTCAACCAAGCTTATGTTGAATTTCACATTTTTGCCTTATTTTTACACGCACAACTAATCTTAGAAATGCATGATCACACACACACACACACACACACACAAAACGAACGACACCCCTCTCCAATTGGGATAGCCACACTCTTTTATTAAAATCTGATACTGATTGATTAAAGCGACACACGAAGATGACTTTAATTGACACCACAAATCAGGTTCCAAATAATTCAAAGTCAATCACACAATTTTCAATTAACATCCCAAACAAGTCAGAGTCGTTTGTTTGTGTCCGCCTCTTCGCATCGCAAATCAAATTGAAATACTTCAAACAGAAAACTAAATGAATCATGACTGAAATATTTGACCAAAAGTGGTTTTAATCAACATTGAATGACGTTTCGTTTTCTGTTTTAATCATTTAAAAAAATAAAACGTAGACATCGATGTAGCAGTCAATAACACGAAAGACTATTACGTTTCTGAATTTTAGAGAGGGGGATTGGTTATTCGTATTATTTGGATTCTTTGGACTACTGTTTTATCTCGAGTATTATCTTCACAACATTTCGGTCGATGTAACCTGCGGCCTTCTTCAAATGTTTCTGATGAACTCGGGAATTTGGACAGAATTTCTAACAAATACTTTTTTTTTTTTTTTTTTTTTTTTTTACTTCACGGGTGTGGCATCTATTCCTGAGTTCGACAGAAACATTCCCAAGTTCGACAAGATACACCTGAAGAAGGTCGGAGGTTACATCGACCGAAACATTACGAAAATGACGCTCAAAATGCGAGCAGTAGTCCGATGAATCCAAATAATACGAAAGATTATGTTTTGAAACAAGAACTATTGATTAAATGAGACACCAAGTCGAGATGCATCCCCCAAATAGAGAATAATTTAAGAAACTTTAAATCAGTCTTACAACTAGAATCCTCTATATATATATCATATTTAAGTTTATTTTACGGCCCGACAATACAAGGCGACTTGCTAGTGTATAAGCATACAGGCCAACTCATGTTCGGATCGCAGATAAACAGTAAAATTATTGCTTCTTCATATTGAAGATTACTATTTTATCGTATTGAAGTGCAGGACATTTTTCAATATTTATACACACACACACACACACACACACACACACACATATATATATATATATATATATATATATATTAGTGTAACGGTTATAAGCTCAGAATGTCGCCTAGGTGATCAGGTTTCAGTCCTGGCTTAAGGTAGCTGTTGGTCTAGCCACATTAAACATCTGTGATACAGTGAAACAGTCTGTCTTTGTATGGCTATAAATGTTCCCTATCTTGGGTTGAGCATATTGGGTAGTGAAATAAACTACCGCTAGCATGAAAAGCAATGCTCTTTGTGTAAACAAATGGAGCTTAGGCGGACTGTCCATCGAGTTCCAATCCTGGCTTGAAATAGTTGTTAGTCTAGCTGCACTGGAGAGCTGTGATACAGCGAAACAGTGTCTGTGGATGTTTGTTTATATATAATATTACGTGAGTTAATGTTACGGTAGTTAATGTTACGTGAGTTAATGACGTAAGGAGATAGATGCGTAATACGCGTAATATAAGTTTAGAATTTGGACAGAGACTGGAAAAGTCGAACAAGTTTACACGGAAGATAGGTTGGTTGGTTGCATATATTACAGCATATCAACCCTTTTCAGGTTATTTAATGCCGAATCCGGTGATTTTGAAGAAAAGTTTTTAAATAGAATATATTTGTTTTTTGCAAGTCAGTTTCTATTTAACCCATAGTTGGGACCCTAACAGGTACTACCACTCCGGGTCAGAGTGGACCTGGGAGCAATGGCAATTAAAGGGTGGTTCCACACTCCCCAGAGCTCGCAAGCTGGGGCCTCACCATCGGATATAGTTTAAGGTCATATCCAGGACCACAAAAGAAAGGAGTTGTGTTTGAAGCCTATTCCAGAAAAGATATCGTCTCCGCGTTTTGGAATCATATAGAAAATCACGTTATGCAGCTCCGATTGGAAGTCAAGAAAAAAATGTTATATTAAATATATAACCTATTGTTGCTTGGTTTCCTTCGAAAGAGTAGATGAACTTGAATAATAAGAACAGACGAAGACACAACAGTTATTTACTTGTGTTCTACACAGATTGAATGTTTACGAACCGTTTTATTATGTGTAAAACACTCACAAATACAACAATAGAAGAACATTTTAACCACTAGACATCACACACTGTATATATCACTACGTTAAACAGGCATCTGTTGTAGAGACCCTGTTTATATACCGTCCGACCATAAAACACTAGACTTTGAAATTCCTTCCCTGTATCTTGCTTTCCCAACAGTACTATCATGCAGAATTTAAGTGTAAAATAGACAGATGTATCACTGTTCAACTACTTACATAGCGCACCGGTCAATATGGTTTCTGATCAACAGTAGCCCTCTTATGTCTCGGTAGAAATTTGCCTTGTTTGTGGTTAGCATAAGAAATAAATAAATGCATAAAAATAATACAATAAATGTTGACAGGTTTTTTGATGTGCATTCACAAAAGAGATAATCATTTTCACAAAACAAATTATGCAAACCACTTATTTGTTATTTGATAAATATAGACCAATCCGAAATATTTCCCCCTCATCCAAAACTACAGGATGTGGAACGATAAAATTGTCGCCCCCTTTAAAAAAAAAAAAAAAAAAAGAGAGACGACATGATTTCATTTCTGTTTGATGAAAACCGGTTTCCTTTTTCTGGTGCAGATCATGTACTAACTTGCCAGTGGTGTACAAATTCCAAGAGCGAGAGGAGCCTTCTATCATGTCTGAAAGTGACACAATGTTAAATGAGTGAGATCGGAGATGTGCCACTATACAACTCATGCTCTCTACTGATCCAAGTTATGACAACTGGACCATTGCCATCACCCTCGAAATGCATTGCTGGATTGCTACGAATAACAGAGGTGTGCCCATGGTGAAGAAAACAATGTTTCTGCCCACAGTTATGGTCTTTCGTGTGGTTTCAAGTGCGGGCTACATCATGCCATCTCACCTCTTTGAAGTCGGCTTGAAAGTCAACACCAAAGTGTACCTGGATGTGATGAAGAGTGTGGTGATTCCCTGGTGCAATCAGGTGACCACTGACAGACCCTGGGTGTGGCAACAAGACTTGGTGCCAGCCCACAAGTCCAAAGAGACCCAGGCTTAGCTTCAGACGGAGTGCTACGAATTTGTACCCTTTTCTCTCTCCCCTCGCCCCACCTAATCTATACCCGCGGGACTATTTTGTTTGGTCATACATCGAAAACATCACTAACATGACCTCCCACAACACCAAAGCCAGCCTGATCGCCGTCATCCTCCGAGTATTTGTCGAATTCTCGCCAGCACTTGTGGAAAAGGCATGCTCCCAGTTCAGGTCCCATATTGAGGCATTGATTGAAGCTGAAGATGGCTACATTGAATAGATGTCAGCTCTACAACATAATCAAGTTACCAGAATTGATTTTTTTTTTCAATAAAAGTTTCAAAATAAAGCTGTAGTGTTGTTTTCTTTAGGGGGGACAACTTCTATTGTTTTGCCCTGTAGTTGGCTGACTGAAGTTTTAAAATAGTTTCTCCCCTAATATTTCACTGCTATATTAGACACATAAAACTAAAGCTACTGGTGGTCAAAGAGTTTGTCCATTTCTAACAGAAGAAAGTAATTTATTGGATAGAGATGACCTCTACTTGACCGGTGCTGATTTTATACAAGAATTCGTACCGGCATTACATGATCAAACCGATGTCAGCTTCTGATTGAAACTTTGAATGAGAAGAATCATCTCAAGCCACATGGTAACGAGAGACAACTAAACAGGAAAATCAATCAATACTCATCTTGGAATTAATCTATCGGTGCAGACTTTATTTCTTCCTTCGTAACAATAAGAGGGTAATATCGAAGTGCGGGATTGGGCGTTTCAATTCTTTTGTGTTATTCAGCCGAGACTGCATCTTGCATCAATTCAATAATTATGAGGAGAGCCTAACAAGAGATTTTGTCAAGCTATTTCTATCTATAGTATATTCCTTTTGGTCTGTACTATTCTACTTTTTCTGGGAAACTACTGAGCTAATCTGGCTGAAATTTTGTATGGACATTTGTTATGATAAGGTGTAGTAGAGTAAGTGTTACGGCATCCGTTTGATGTACAGCAAAGGATTAATAGTATTTAGCACAAAAGTGAGCTTTATGCTCAAGTTAACCATATTCAACTATGAATTTGGCATAACACACTCATTCAATGGATTGAAAAATTTAGTATATATATATATATATATATATATATATATATATATATATTATGTATCAAGATTAATTTATATGTATCTATTTTCTGTATTTACTTTGAAAGTTCTCAATAGAGCTAGGTAGTAAATATCTACCATATATATGGCAATTAAGCTACACAGAATTTTCCAGGTTTCATCCTTATGAGAATTCTTTAGATTAATGCATGGAATCGATGTTGCCATGTGTTTATATATATATGTGTGTGTGTGTGTGTGTGTGTGTGTGTGTGTGTGTGTGAACGTTGGTTTGCAAGTCAGCCAATCAGATTCTTTGTTATACACACATCCATTTACCGTAGCTAATAGGCACTCGCTTATCAGATAGGGGTTCACTTGATATCTAAACCGCATCTTTTTTTTTTTTGTTCGATTTTAGTGGGGATGGGTTTCTCTTTTTTTAGTGTTGGGAAATGACCTAGTTTTAATCTGGCTGTGTTTGATTTTCGTTTTATTTCATACTAGTTAATTAGTTTATTAATTGATAATTATTATTATGATTATTTTATTCGTACTTATTTATTATTATTATTATTATTAATTTGTACGTATTTATGTTTTTTACATGTTGTTATCCAAGGGTAAAATTTATTTTGTGTGAACATACATTTGCTATTTCACTTTTGAAGTTTAATAAATTCTGAGGTCCTTCAATTGAAAATAACTAATTTCTCATTCAAAGAGTCTACATGCTTCAATGTTGTTAGAATATCTCATTAAAATTACATCTAAGTTATTTCAGCATTATGAAAAAGCATACATTAATCTCATGAAAAATCTTATCTATTCTTTTCTGTCATGTATGTGTATGTGTATATGTGTGTGTGTTTATACATATGTATGTGTATATGTGTGTGTGCGTGTGTGTGTGTGTTTATATTGCTACTTTATACTAGTTATTTATTTGTTTGTCTATTAATTACTAGCATGGGTGCCCAGCGTTGCCTGGGTGTTTGGAGGTGTATGTTGAGCAAAAAAAAAAAAAAAAAAAAATGGTAGTAGGAAGGCAGGCTCAAACCCGTACCGCAAAGGAGGAAAAGAACGGGAAAAAATGTGACGTCTTTGCTGCTACGACTACCGGCAAACTGGAATTGCCGTAGGTTTAAATTAAGGCTAGACAATCGAAAAGAGGGGATAGCTTTTGAAAATACTGGCGAAAAAAGCGACCCCCCTGTAGAAAAGTGCCTAGTTGAAGGTGAAGATATTAATGTTTTTAGCCAATTTTTCAATATTTGTTGTCTGAAAGGTCGAACTTCAAAACGATACTGATCTTGTAAAAATCCGTCGCTGTTGCCGAAAGTTTTAGGCAGACAGGCAAACATACATACATACATTTATATATTAGTAACTCATTTTTTTCGACCCAAACTGATTAAAAAGCTTGCCCTATCTCTGAATACCCTTTATGTAAAATTTCAAATGTTTAGACCAGAAATTGTCTGAGTAATTTGGTGGAGAATGAAGCGGTCAAATTTTTTAAAACTTTGACCCCTATTATGACCCCTTAACATTTACTGTTTTGGGCACAAATCAAGTTATTAAGTTAGATCCATGTCCAAGGAACTTATATGTAAAATTTCAAGTGTTTAGACCCAAAATCTGCAGAGGAGTATGGTAGAGTTCTCAAAGGTCAAATTGTTGAACTTTGACCGCTTAACAGCAAAATTTCTGGCCAAAAACCCGATTACCAAGATTTTCCCAAATCTCAGTATCCTGTATATCAAATTTCGAGTCTGTAAACTGAAAATCGACAGTTATTGCGTAGGGAAATGTACACAGACACACACACACTTTCACTTTTATAGATATACTAGCATTTTAGTCTGGTGTTGCCCGGGTGTTTGGAGATGTACACTGAGCAAAAAAAAAAAAAAGAAAAAAAAAAAGAAAACAAGCGTTCAATTTTTTAAAATTTGACTCCTCAACACACACCTCCAAACACCCGGGCAACGCCGGGAACCCATGCTAGTATACACACACACATACACACACACACACACACACACACACGTGTGTGTGTGTGTGTGTGTGTATATATATATATATATATATATATATATATATTCACATTCACACTGAGGAAGATCGAAGGATCGGTCGAAAATATGTGCTTTTGAAGGAAACATTCTTGTTTTTTTCAAGATTTTTTGTATTCCTACACGTCAACACACAGAAAATAAATACAGAAAAGATATAAACATTTATATATTTTTCGTATTGATTTTTTATTCATACATATTTAAATGTGTGTGTGTGTGTGTGTGTGTGTACATACGCCACACACTTAACTTTTGATTTTAGCTTTTTTAATTTTTTTTTAATACATTTTAGATCATTTTCTCAGCTAAAGCCATTGTACTTAAATGAATTTAAACAAAAAATCAGTTGCCGTTGGTTCCTATGTACTGAATTAAACCTACGTTGATTTTAGATGAATTACTTGCCTTCCTTTTAGTATTTTGTGCTAAAGGAAAGAAGTAAACTTGTTATATAGATATTGTTATTATTGTACCAGAAACACTTTAAAATTCCGAACATTAAGAACGCTTCAGATGCCGGATGTAATAAAATTATGTTCTTTCTACTAAAACATTTTCATTTTTTTTTGTTTTCGTTTTTGCGTGCTAGCGAGTCGTTGGCGGTCAACGCCCAAAGCCATTCAAGGATAGAGGTAATTGTTTAGAAAAAACAGTTGTTATTCTCTCTCTCTCTCTCTCTCTCTATGTGTCTAAAAATATTTTTAACCTTTATGTATCTAATTTTAAATAAATAAGAATGTAAATATACTAAATACTAATCATAGTGGGGATGATAAGTAGTCAAATGGATTAATCCAAATCTTATAAATACAAGACTGATAAATTAAAAGATTAAAAAATGTATCCATTTTAAATGTGGAAATTGATGAATCGCACAGGTAAGAAATTCATTTTTATAGTATGAAAAGGTTAGTAATTGCAATTAAGAACAGGAAATTGGATCAAATGTTTTTAACATGTCTTCTTCCTAAGATTAAGGGTGGCGGTGTTTGATCAACACTGCTGGGGAGCCATGATGTAATATACTGTTTTGTATTTAAATCCCCGAAACAGTGTTTCATGGTAAACAACTGATAATCCCTTGAAAAATAAATTATTGGTATTATAGTAAATTCGAGAAAGGAAGTTGATGCAGTGATTGCAGTTGATTAAATGACTTACTGACTAGAGGGTTTTCTAACGAATGATAAAAAATATTTTTTTGTATAGTTTTAAAGGTTAAAAACTTCAAAGATTATATATATATATATATATATATATATATATATACGCACACACGAAGAAAGCTGTATTAATATTACTACTGTATTGAGTTTGGATGAAGTATATCCCTTCAATTTAGAACATACTATTAAAAAAGATGATTATGGTAAAAATAAATGTGGGATTATTTCAGAATTTTTGAGATAAGGAATTTATAAGTTGGACTCTTTGAATTCTTTGAACTACAATTTTCCTTTTTACTTGTTATATTTCCAATATGTAAACTTCTGGCATTTTTCAAGTGCATCTTTCCAGTCTTTATTTTGAACCCGTGGACTTATATTGAATTTCAAACCGAACCAATATATAATCCACAGAGTAGATTGTTCTTGTTTCTTCAAGCATGACCGCGTTGAATTGTTAATTATTATGTTGTCCTTAGTTATAATCATCTGTATATGTATCAAGCATTCAAACTCCAGAATAGTATCACTTGAAATGGATTGTGAAGGAGTGCCTTTATCCATTGCATCATCGGTCATTTCAAAATTCTTCATAGCTTTTTGAGTTCGGCACTTGAAAGATTACATCGGCGAAAACGTTGTGAAAATAAAAGCCAAGATGAGAACAATAATCGTAATAATGAAAAATAATATAAACATAATTAGTTCACTTATTTGGATTTTGGTCTTTTCAGATAAACGCAGACCATTATATGCACATTATCTATCTATATCTATAAAAGTGAGAATGTGTGTGCGAGAGAGAGAGAGGACACTTCTCAACCTATATACTCGATGAAGTTTTGATCTACAAACTTGAAATTTGGTATATAGGATATTCAGATATTTTTAATCCGTTTTCACCCAGAAAAAAAGGGCTGCTAAAGGTTCAAAATTGGAAAATTGGTACGTGGAAGTCATCGGGCTTTTATGTTTGCTGTTTCACGAATGCACAGACGTGAATAGTTCATATTACA
The DNA here is from genome assembly GCF_053919585.1 of Euprymna scolopes. Lineage (NCBI taxonomy): Eukaryota > Metazoa > Mollusca > Cephalopoda > Sepiida > Sepiolidae > Euprymna > Euprymna scolopes. Next base: position 105,386,239 of record NC_136505.1, read on the forward strand.
GATCACTTATGTTAGGAGTAAGCAGTTTGAGAACACCTTCTAAACAATGTGTCACGCTGGTCTAATGGTTATCGTACTTGACTTATTGTCTTTAGGTTTTGGTTTTGATTTCAACGCGGGTATTTTTTTTTTCTTAACTTACCAGAAGTGAACTGTTTAGAAAAAGACATAATACTCGCATGCACAAGTTTCTTTCGGTTTTGTTTTACTTCATTTTTTTTTTTTTTTTTTTAAAGAAATTTAACATTACCTTTAATACCGGGCAACGCCGGACACATTTGCTAATATATAATAGATGTAAGTGTTGCCTTCGCTAATATACAGTCGATTGTCCCAATTTCTTCTTGAAAAATGCTGCCTCTGACAAAACAGCAATCCTTTGCAGGATAGTCTCATGAAAACAGAACAGAAATTACACTAATCCTAAAGGAAAAGGTAATTCCTGGGAGGATGGTCTCAGCAAAACAGAACAGATACTACATTACAATCTGCTCTCCCCCACCACCAAAAAAAGCAAACCTAATAAGTCCCACACTTTCTGCCAAGCTCAATAGCTGTAGAGTTGTATTTATTTGCTTCCCCACTGAGCAAATTAGGCACAAGGCCATTTTTTAATGTGGAAGGTGAAGAGGAAATGGGGACCAGCTCCCCGGGGAGTAGGGGAGATGGATAGTGACAATTGGTATGAAGGGTTTCCCCTACATTGACTAATAACTGACTGCCACAAAGGCAATGGTCTTTGCTTGAACTTTGGTGCCCAGGTCCCGCAGGGCCCGGGCCGAGTTGCTCAATAGCTGTAGAGTTGCATTTTGTCTCAATACGTCCCGGGTCATACAATCTAGCATTGAGCTACTTCTTGGTATTATATGCCAAAGAGTAATCAGATGCTTCTCATGTTAATAAGCATCTAGACGGTCGACATGTACACTTGCTCCTTTCTTCTAAAACGCTGGAAAAGTCGGTTTCTCTGCAGACGCTGGCATGTATCTTTTTAGTTCGACGATTTTAAATAATCGAAATCTCCAAGTATTAATTACTGTTTTCCGTTGTAGCTGGACATTTTATTATTTTTAGATTTCGTTTTAAGAGTAAAAAACTGATATGATGAGAGAGCGAGGAAATTGGATGTTGTAAAATGCATTGGTAACATAATAATAGTTCAGCATTTACCTTACAAGCAACCGCTGGGTTTTTTAATCAAGGCGAAGAGGCCACTCGAGGATAAGGGTTAATGGGTATACATAAATAGTGGAAACTTTGTAAATTGGATTACTTAGGAGGGGGGGTTCATCAAGAGTTTGTTTATGTTGGACTTGAAGACATCCAAGTTGTAGTCAGGTGGGAAACAGGCAAACGGAAGAGAGTTCCACAGGCGTGCACTTCTAAGAAAGAAGCTTTGTTCATGGAATCTACGTTTAGGTTTAGGCACAGATAAATAGTGTGGGAAATTATTGATAGTGGTTTCGGCTAGATGAGTATTTTTCGTGAAAGTTTGACGAGGGTGGACCATAGATTGGAGCTCAGACGAGCACTTGCTATGAAAATAACGATAAAGCAGAGAGAGGCTCGCAACATCTCTTCTGTGAGAAAGAGGTTGCAGGGAAAAGAAATGCCGACTAAGAGAAGAGCCTACCAGGCATGTGTATGCAGCGTGATCATGATGTATGGAAGTGAAACCTGCATGCTGAGGGTTGAAGACATGTTGCATGTAGAGAAATAATATGAGAATGGTACGATGAATATATTATGTGAATATTTTTTTTTTTTTTTTTTTTTTTTACATGGGGGTCACCACTTTACGCTCAACAAACCCGACAAGCAGTTAAATCTCACTCCTTCACAGAAGAGATCCCTAGGTGTAAGAAAGCCTTCTACTCCAATAGTTTCTTCCACAGAACTGCTAGACTTTGGAACTCCCTTTCAGGATGCTGCTTTCCCAACTGTACTGACATGCAGAAGTTCATCAGGGCCAGTTGCTTTACTGGAATCAAGGTTCTTGATTAGCTTGGCGATCTCACGCACAGATATTTGTATGTTGCATAGCGTGTTGTCTGTTATAGGAGGAAATACAGGGAGTTGATGATATTGTCGCATAGGGTAGTTCTTACAACCTCAAAGGAATATTAACTGTGGAAAGAACAGGAGGCTTCGATGGTATGGCCATGTTGATTGAATGGTTCTTGGGTTAGTGGATGTAGAACAGTTGAGATAGCAGGTTCAGTGTATGAGGGTAAGTCCAAGGAAAACATGGTCTGGAGAGAAAGAAGGATAAGTAAATGCAAAAGTCAATTTCTAAAAGCTGTTCGACGCAAACCAGCATCTAAAACAGACTTTATGATTATAATCTTGACTTTAAATGGAGAGAGATGAGACGAGAATGACACGGTTGATGTGTGAATCTTAAAGACAAGCTTAGATCTGATGACTTCAGAAAAAGATTACAGAAAAAAAAAAACAGTCGACTAGCTACAACCACTATCATTACAGAGATGAATGTAGAACAGAAGACGTTGATGACAGAATGGATAAGAGTTTCGGGGTTAGTAAATGTAGAACAGTTAGCTCGTCTGAGCTCCAGTTGTTGTATATTGAAGGGGTCAGCTCCTGGTTTTTAGAGAAACAAAGTAATCAGGATCGAATATTATTATTATTGAATGAGAATGCTGGAATCAAAGGTTAAAATGAATACACATTGTCATTTAGATACGGTTCCAGGAACGCAGTGAATTATCCATTGTAGTTAGAAATAACTATAAAAACAAAGTTTACGTCAGAGCAAAATAATAGAACAATGTTGCATCCAGCTGCCTGTTCTACTATGCTCTGACAAACTACAAGCCCGTGTACTCTCTTGACGTGAATATGCTCAACAAACCCGACAAGCAGTTAAATCCCACCCCTTCACAGAAGAGATCCCTAGGTGTAAGAAAGCCTTCTACTCCAATAGTTTCTTCCCCAGAACTGCTAGACTTTGGAACTCCCTTCCAGGATTCTGCTTTCCCAACTGTACTGACATGCAGAAGTTCAAGCGTAATGTAAACAGACGTCTTGCTAATCCTCTCCCTTCAGAATATCCCTGCAACTTATGTCCCTGATAGTAGCCTCCTACATTAAAGTAGCAATGTGCCTTGTTTGGGGTGAAAATTGAATAATACAAAAAAAGAAAAAACTGAATTAAAGAATGTTCACAGAGAAAGTCTGGGACTTGTGTTGCCAAGACGTGTTGGAAGCATGTGAATTGTGCATGTGCTTGGCCTACATGTTGACGTCACGTAGAATTAATACATATAATTAAGTTAGAATTTAAGGAAAGACAGTTCAAGTCTAAAAAACCCGTCTAGCTGAATCCACTGTGAAAAATTTCCCCCACTCTTTATCTGTGCCTAAATCAAAACGTGGATTCCATGAACAAAGCTTCTTTCTTAGAACTGCACGTCTGTAGAACTCTGTTCCGTCTGCCTGCTTCCCACCTGACTACAACTTGGATGTGTTCAAGTCCAACGTTAACAAATTTCTAACGAACCGCCCCCTTAAGTGAACACTTCATCAAATCTTCACACTAATGTAATGTACTTGTAATAACCCTTATCCCTGAGTGGCTTCTGGGCCTTGATAAGTGGTGACCACTGTGTAAAAAAAAAAAAAAAGTGCGAGTCGGAGAACAGTCCGAGTTAGTTCGCCAGACTCACAGATGTCTCCGTTTAGTCTCGAAAGACAAAGAATGACCCCTGTAGGGACAGCTGTGCGTTTTAATTGTGAGGCAAGGGTTGTGCAATATCTAACCACACCTCTCCTGAATTGGCACTGTTGGAGTCCACTGGCAAGGAGAAGTCCAGGACAACTGGAAACAATGCCGAGATAAGCAGAGAGCACATATAGCACATGGAAATCCCAAATGGTCACCCAACTGATACTGGTCAGGCTTATCGTTGCTTAACTTCAGTGATCTGACGGGAACCTGTGTCAAACGTGATTATGCCGTATGCTTAGGATGTGAAGGGGAGGAAAAGACAAAACTTGGCAACTTAGCCAGGAATTGGATTTCCACAACCAAATAAATGTCTTCTATTTGTTATGTTTTTGTCTTTGTTTGTCATTCGAATGTGTTTTTGACTTTCAACTTTATGTATATCATGTTGTTCCATCGTCTTGTATAATGAATTTTGTATGTAAACCCTTTCCAAAGGTTGACTGTATACCCCACTTCAATAATGCATCTACCCCTCCTGTTTAAAGACTTCCCTTACACATCTCCACTGTCTATTGCTTCTATTATAAACGTGTACTCCCCGCAATACAACACAATTTATGGTCCCTAGTTGCCAAACATTCACAAAAAATACACAACTAGCTACAACCACTATCAACAATTTTCCCCCACTCTCTATCAGTGCCTAAATGACAAAGCTTCTTTCTTAGAACTGTCCGCCTGTGGAACACTCTTCCGCTGGCCTGCTTCCCAGTTAAATACAACATGGTAGCCTTCAAATCCAATGTAAACAAGTTCTTGTTGAGCCGTCCCCATAAATAATCAAATTCTATCTGATTAACACCATTAACGACTACTACACTATCAGCTTACATTCATTAACCCTTATCCTCGAGTGGCCTTTGGACCTTGATAAGTGGTGACTCCATTGTATATAAAAAAATAACAGATTAAGAGGAAAAGGCCAAGGAAAATATGGAAGGGAGTGAGAAAAATGGGCTTTAGAGAAATAGGGATTAGTTAATTCGGAGGCGAATTCTAAAAGCTGTCCAACACATGCCAGCATATATAGGGTGGAAAAATTATCGCCCTAGAAAAGACATGATTCCATTTCCGTTTGATGAAAACCAGTTTTCTTTTTTGTTGGAGATCATCTACTAGTTGGCCAGTTGTGTACAAATTCCAAGAGCGATAGGAGCCTTCTATCATCTGAAAGTGACACAATGTTCAACCAGCGAGATCGGCGATGAGCTGCTGTACAATTCATGCTTTCTACTGATACAAGTTATGACAACAGGACCATTGCCAGCACCCTCAAAATTTCAAATTCGGATGGTTCAACGTTTGAGGGTACAACTAACATCGTGGTTACGGTCTTTGGTGTGATTTAAAGTGAGGACCACATCATGCCACCTCACATTTTCGAAGTCAGCTTGAAAGTAAATATCAAAGTGTATCTGGATGTGCAGAAGAGTGTGGTGATCCCCTGGTGCAATCAGGTCGTTGCTAGCAGACCCAGGGTGTGGAAGCAGGACTTGGCGCTGGCTGACAAGTCTAAAGAGACCCAGGCTTCAGAAGGAGTACTATGGCTTTGTACCCTTCTCTCACTGACCTTCTCCTCCTATGACCTGCACCCACAGGACTATTTTGTTTGGTCATACATCGAGAACATCACCAACATGACCTCCCACAACACCAAAGCCAACCTTATCGCTGCCATCTGGCGAGTATTCACCGGGCTCCCACCGGCACTTGTGGAAAAGGCATGCTCCCAGTTCTGGAACCATATTCAGGCTGAAGGTGGCTGCATTGAATAGATGTCAGTTCTACTGCACAATCAAGTTATTTGAATCGATTTTTTCAATAAAAGTTTTAGAATAAAGCTGTTGTGCTGTTTTCTTTAAGGCGACGGTTTTATCGTTCCACCCTGTCAAATGATGTACAGCTATGATGATGATGATGATGATGATGATGATGAAAACAAAAGCGGTAAAATGGCAATAATTTCTTAACCTAAAAAAAAACTACTTTGCTATCAGCACCCCCAGAACCCAATAGACCGTCACATATGGCAACCAACCCTTTTCTCTGAACCCGAAAATTTGGTTTGGTTATAAAAATCCAGCATCATTGTTGGTTGTTGTCACTTGCAGTCATCTTTAAATCTGGATGAGATATTGTTCCATTCAAACTTTAAGTTGACTTTCATTTGGATCCTTTCCAAGTAAACAGGTGAAACGCGGAACGAGACAGTCGGGGGGGCGGGGGGTAAATGGGATAGACGACCAGATGAGATAGGGTGAATGATAGGGGATACGGGGATAGGAGTGAAGTCTTGGAGAATCACGTTAATTCTTTGAATGGGTACAATAGCAAAAATTGTCAGAGAGATCGAAAAAAGAATCAAAAGATTATGAAAAAGAAGAATTGTTATTTAAAAAGTGCTTATTTTTATAAATATTAGAAAAATATGGACCATTTAGTTGTCTGAATCAGGAAAAAGTGAGTTTGCAAAGCCAGTCGAATAAAAAAAATATGCAACATTACCTTCTTTGTGTTAAACAATAAATTTGTTGTTGTTATATTTTGTGTATCGATATTCATATTAAAAACCCTTTTTTCTATTTATTTAAACATAAAATACAACTTTGTTATATATGGATCGTGAAATTGCATTCATTTGCAAAAGATCTAGCTAATTTGCATATTCATTTAAACATTCATTTTAATTAATTCCCTATTAGTTTGTTTTTTTTTCCCCCCAGTTTTCTTATGGGCTGATCCTCTTTAGTAAACTATTACGTGTAATTATATTCATGCAGATATTCTACATGATTTATACTTACGTAATATTTGCGTAAAAAGATTATAGTAAACACAAACCTCTTTCTATATATATTTATGTATGTGTATCTATATTTTTGTTTAAAAAACTTTGCCTACCAAACTCCTCTGTTAGTTTTTGGTCTACAGTCATGAAACTTACTACATAGGGTATTTGGATCCATGCAGAACTTTATATTTGGGTTTTAGCTGGGGGAAAATCGGTACAAAAATGTGACAATTAAAAAAATCGAATTTGCCAGGTGACGGTTGAGCATTATGAATATGCATGCATAACGTAATAGCTATCAGTTCATGTTTTTAATTTTTAGCCTTGCAACTAATATGTCTCCATAGTTCATTCATTACCATCAAAGGAAAAAGTAAATTGTACGCTAAACGTTTTGGTTTCAATTCTCTGTGGTGACGCACGAGTCATTTTTGTTTTTTTCTAACTTTTTAAATCATTACTATATATTGGGTCTAATATACTATAATAAAAAATATGAAGTATTCAAAATATCATATTTAAGTACGTTTTATGACGGGCAATGCCGGGCGGGCTGCTAATCATATACATTTGGTTCTTTTTACGATAGAAAGAGGTCAATCAATCAGTTGAGTTTGTTTAGAATCAGGCAACGCTTCTATGAGCAGAGTTTCTTTGCAAGGTTTTCCTTTGTCGTGGGATTGCTTCCCTGCTAATTACAACATGGTCGTCTTAAAATTCGAGGTCAACAAATAATTGCCATAAACCTATTCAGTTTCTGAATTTTTTTAGAGGAGGATTTGTTATTCGTGTCATTTGGATTTATCGAACAACTGTTCTTACACCGTTTCGGTTGCTGCAACCTCCGACCTTCTTCAGGTATATCTTGTCGAACTCAAAATGTTTCTGTCAAATTCAGGAATTTGGAAGGAATTTTGAACGGAACCTTTAACTTTCTTCACAGGGGGTAGCATGCTCTTGTTCTATCAGCCACAACTGGATAGAGGTCCAAAGTAATTTTATTTTTCAGTCGCCCACACTGAGAATTGACCTTTCAACATTCAGCAGAATATCACTTTTACAATTGATTTTTCCAAATACCCCAACTACTGTGCCACGATTCCTTGCGAACTTTGCAAGTAAAACAAAGTTCTGGTGTGATAGTGTTGAAATAGAAAACTTGTTGTAATGATAGTTTTGCTATTAAAAAACAAAAAAATAGTGCAGTGGTTAAGGTACTAGGAAAAATCATGTGATAAACATATAATCAAACTTCGTTCATTCTATTAATCATGAATAGAAATATTTTTCATGGTTCAACTGATAATCTATTTAATTCTTATACTTGAATGACTTTTGGCCTTTGTTAGTAGTGACTCATTAGTATAAAAGCATACACACACACACGTTGATCTCCAAGAACTGAATTAAAAATCAAAACAAAAAAATCTATTAGAAAGAATCTTATGGTTACAGGGTCCAATTAGTTTGACGTCGCAGCTGGACGATTACCTGAAATATCAAAGGATGATATAATTCCAAAACCTTGTTAAGCACAGATACTTTCTAAAATGTGATAAAAAGATAAAAAATATTACACTAGTAAACTCCTTTGTGTATTAGAAAAACATGTTTTTATATTATTCTAATCAATACACAGGTCACCGTTGACTTACGTCCAATTCATAATACGACTTTACAACCATATATATATATATATATATATATATATATATATATATATATATAAAATATAAAGCTCAACGTCTGTCTGTGTGTGTCTGGTCACGAATTGGCTCCTATATGGTTGACTATTATAGAAAACTGATCACATATAATGATAGAAGATGCATTGAGAAACAGGAATAGGTATGTTTGATCTGGCATAATGATGATTCAATAAAATTGTGGGGTCTGCGTACGCGCCTGGTTCACAAAGTATGGAAATAAAAAATTTAAAAATTTAAAAAAAAAAAACGTTTACAAGTGTTTTTGATATAGATATACATAAGAATACTTTGATAAGTATGTTTTAACTTAAATAGGGATGGTATAATAAATTGTGAGGTCTGTGTTCGCGCCTGGCCTCCATAGAATGGAAATAGGCACAAACTTTAATAAAGACTTTTCATATCTATCTGTGTAAGTATACTTTGATAATTATGTTTCAGTTTGAAGAAATATGGTATAATAAAATTATGAGGTGTTCGTTCGCACCTGATCTCCATAGAATGGAAATATGTTACAAAGTTTAACAAGGTTTTTTAATATAGATCCACAGAATATTGTGATAAGTGTTTCAGTGTGAACAGGTATGGTATAATAAATTATGGGGTTTATCTATTTTATTTTTACTTTCATCATATTTTGCTTTGGTTTTGATACCCCCCCCCCAATTCGAAGCTATCTCTTTACAACCCTTACTTTTCATAACCTATCATACTTTCATAAATCAGAGTCCATTTTCTGTAGGCTGTTTTCGAACCCAGTCAACGACGGGTACTTTTGCTAGTATATATATATATCTCTATATATATATATGATTGTGATATACAAATTACCATATGAAGCGATACTTTTTGGGTAAACAAAGTGAGCTTAGGTATTTCACAACATTGTTAATTCACTGCCCGCAAAGCAGCAGCCGTATATTGCAATGGTTAGAAGCTCCGACTGTCGTTTGGGTGATCGGGTTTCGATCCTGGCTTCAGGTAGTTGCTTGTCTAGCCGCACTGATGAGCTGTGAAACAGCAAAACAGTACTGTATGTGGATGACTATATATATATATATATATATATATATATATATATATATATATATATATTAGGTTAGAATGATTAATCGGAATCGAAATAAGGATCGGAAAAATCAACAAATTTGTAGGTTTAGGAATTGGTATCGAGTCGGAAAAATTGGTGTCTATTTTCCGATGCCAATACGATTCTTTTGTCTTTTTTTTTTTATTTGTTGATGTCTTGAGTAAAATCCTTCGATTTCTGGTAATAATGATAAAATAATAAATATTTATTGATTTTAAAATACCAGTGAAGCTAAAATCAATAAATCATCCTCCACAAGTGTAATTTTATGCTTACAAAAATATCTGCATATTTAACATGCGTTTTTTTTTTTTTTTTTTTTTAACGTAAATAAGGGAAAAAACAACTCTATAGTTAAATATTTAGAGATTTATAAAAATCGGAATCGGGAAAAATATTGGAATCGTCCCATCACTAATATATATATATATCTATATATATATATATATATATATATATTAGTGATAAAACGATTCCAATATTTTTCCCAATTCCGATTCTTTATAAATCTCTAAATATTTTACGATAGAGATGTTATTTTTCCTCCCGATTACTGTAAAATATATTTTTTCAAACGTAAAAATTCACTTGTGGGGTACGATCTATCGATTTTAGTTTAAAATTGATAAATATTTATTATTTCAGCAGTGGAACGATTTTGATTTACGCAATTAAAAAAATCGTTTTTGACATCATTTTTCCAATTCCACAAGTTCATATTTTTCCGATTCTTGATTCTGATTAATCGTCCCAACATTAATTAATATATGTATGCATGTATATATATATATATATATATATATATATATATATATATATTTACACATACACTTTTTATTTGTTTTTACGCAAGCATTATGATTCTGATTAATCGTTCAAACATTAATCAATATATAAATATACATACATATATATATACATACATACATGTACATATATATATACATACATACATGTACATATATATATACATACATACATATACATACATATATACATACATACATATACATACATATATATATATACACATACATATACATATGTATATATACATACATATACATACATATACATATATATATATACACATACATATACATATATATATATACACATACATATACATATATATATATACACATACATATACATATGTATATATACATACATATACATATATACATACACATACATATACATATATACATACACATACATATACATATATACATACATATACATATATACATACATATACATATATACATACATATACATATATACATACATATGTATATATACATATGTATATATACATACATATACA
>NC_136505.1:105401909-105534409 GCF_053919585.1 Euprymna scolopes
GTTTGTCCTTTAATCCTAATATTCCATGAACAAAGTTTCTCACAGAGGTTAAAAAAATGGCTGTTTTCGGGTCGGAATCAATCCACCGAATACCAGTGTTGGCTAGTTTTTGATCTTCAAGAAGAATCGTTTTTGTTTATTATCATTATTAAGTTCCTTACAACAAGTGGCTTTATGCATTGTCTGAAGCGATTTCCTAAAAAAGAAAAAAAATTTGGGGACAAAATCAGAGTAAAAAATAATTTGCATTATTTGGATTAATCGGACTACTGTTCTCATCTTGAGTGTGATTTTCACAACGTTTTGACCAATGTAACCTCCGACCTGCTTCAGGTCTTGTCGAACTCGGGAATTTGAACGGAATTTCGAGCAGAACCCTTTATATATTTCACAGGGGTAGCATGCTCTTGTTTAATGAGCCATGACTGAATAGAGGTCCTAAGTAATTCACAATTTTACTTTTTTTCGGTCGCCTAAACTGAGGATTGAACCTTAAACATTCAGGAGAATATCACTCTCTTACAATTGATTTTTCCAAGTATTCTAACCACTGCACCACGGGTCCAAGTTCGACAGGATACACCTGAAGAAGTTCGGATATTACATCGACTGAAACATTGTGAAAATGACACTCAAGAAAGAAAGGTTTCATTGTTTGGTTTTATGTGAATGTGTGTATTTTAGCTTCAAGAACCATCGACGTCGCTTGTCAGCCAAAGAACAGGGGTCGATAACTCTTCCTTTTCTAAAAGTGTGTGCAAACTAAAATTATATTTTGATACATTTTTATACAATCTTTCTGTAAAAAAAATAATAATAATTCTAAAAACAATCTATAAATGTTTCACGTTTTTTAAATTATATTTTGCTAAATTTTATACAACCTTACCGTAAAAAAAAAAAAAAAATTCTAAAAACAATCTATAAATGTTTCACGTTTTTTAAATTATATTTTGCTAAATTATATACAACCTTACCGTAAAAAAAAAAAAAATAATTCTAAAAACAATCTATAAATGTTTCACGTTTTTTTAATATTTATTATTTTCAATTATGAATCACTCATTGGAAAAAGATTTTATTAATACATTAAAATTATATTTTGATACATTTTTTTGTAAAATTAATGTTTTGATTTTCATATTTTTGTGTGATTTATTTTGTTATTATATATTTTTGCGTTATCATAACCACTTGCTTATATTTGAGGTTCACATAATAGCCGCTAGACGTCGTTTTTGTTTCAAAGAACAAGGATCGATAATTAGTCTCTGTTGCTAATATGTCACTGTCCTGCAGAAGTGCCAAAAGTTTTTGTGCTTTAAGTTCTTTATGCCTTCAAATATTTATTCATGGTGTTTGGTTTAATCGTTTTGCGGAGGAAAATTACCTTTGGTTTGGATTTTGTAGATTGTTTTGCAAAGGGAAAAGAAAAAAACAGTAATTTCAATGTTTGGTGTATTTTAGGTCAGGAAACCGATATCTTCAGACTGGCCTGATCTGGTAGAACCAGAATGGAAAAAAAGTGGAAAAGTAAACAAAATAACATCAAAACTGCTGCTATTTAGGTCATTATTGAAACATGCGTCCGTTTTAAACAATTTCCGAAGTGAATGAATTATTTTTTTCAATAAATAAATCGAAATACACTTTTTTGTTATTAAAAACATGGACTAATGTTTTTATAAAGAATTTTGTGACTCATAACATATATTGATCTTGTAAGAAGAAAGCTATTAATCACAAAGATTTCTGAAAGCTTGGTTTTACTTTATATATTAGACTAGCAGGGTGACCCAAAGTAGCCCGGGATTGAACGATGATCAACGAATGTTTTACACTCTCATATTTTTATTGTCACCAAAGTTGGTAAAATCGCCCATTTTTTTTCATCAAATCGATTGATTGGGGACCTACCCCGACGGTACACTGGGAGTAAGCTTTACATGCCTCTCTGTAGTGACTTACTCCACAATATACTGTAGTCTACATTGCACTGTAAAGAATCTATTAATTTTATATAATTACTAGCATGGGTGCCTGGCATTGGCCGGATATTTGGAGGTGTATGTTGAGCAAAAAAAAAAAAAAAAAAAGATGTCAATTTTTTTTTTAAACTTTGACCCCTATTATGACCCCTTCACATTTATTGTTTTGGGCTCAAATCAAGTTATTAAGTTAGATCCATGTCCAACGAACCTATATCTAAAATTTCAAGTGTTTAGACCCAAAATTGTCGGAGGATTTTGGTAGAGTTCGCAAAGATCAAATCGTTGAACTTTGACCCCTTAATCGACAAATTTTTGGCTGAAAACCAATCACATCGATTTCCCCAAATCTCAGTACCCTGTATATCAAATTTCAAGTCTGTAGACTTAAAATTGACAAGAGTTATTGCGTAGGGAAATGTACGCACAAAGACAGACAGACAGATACACAGACACGTTCATTTTTATAGATAATTTTTTTTTTTTTTTAATTACATTTTCACCCCAAACAAGGCGCATTGCCACTTTGGTGTAGGGGGCTACTATCAGGGGCAGTAACTACTGGGGTACTATGTTGGGATTTGGGCAGCAAGATGTCGGTTCACGTTGTACTTGAACTTCTGCATGTCAGTACAGTTAGGGAAGCAGGAACCTGGAATGGAATTCCAGAGTCTAGCGGTTCTGGGGAAGAAACTACTCGAGTAGAAAGATCTTTTACATCTAGGGATCTCTACTGTGTGGGGATGGGATTTAGCTGCCTGTCGGGTTTGTCAAAGGTGTCAACATCGTATGGGCACAAGTGTCTGCAGTTCGTCAGAGCATTCACCATTAAAATACTTGTAGAACAGGCAGAGGGATGCAACGTTTCATCGATGGGACACAGGCTGAAGCTTAGATGCCAGTTTAGGGCCTATCAGATTGGCGACTCTTTTTTTAACCTTGTCTAGGAGCAAGAGACTAGTAGCAGATGCACCAGCCCAAATGTGACAAAAATACTCCATACATGGGCGAATGGTGGCCTTATAGAGGTACAGGATACTTTCAGGTGTCAGTAGTTTTCTAGCACGATAGAGAGAGCCTACCTTTTTCGCAGCGGCCCTGGCAATGTTTTCAATATAATTGTTCCAACTCATGTTTCCTGTGAACGTTAGGCCAAGCAGTTTGAAATATGTACTCTCAGACAGGGAGTCACTGGCCATTGCTATTGGTGGCAGAGAAGGTTTCTTGTAGTTATTGAAGGAAACCAGTTTAGTCTTGGCAGCATTGAATGTGACCATCCATTTATGTCCCCATTCCACTACAGATCGGAGGTCATCCTCTAGTGTTTTTGCCATTGCTATAGATATGTGTTTATTTGTGTTCCTGTCATGCCTTTTATAGAGTGTAGTGTCATCAGCATATATACCCATCTCAGAGGCAGTTTTGTCGGGGAGGTCATTAATAAATATTAGGAACAATAGAGGTTCAAGGATAGACCCCTGAGGCACTCCCGCATTTATATCACACTGTTCAGATGTACGACCGTCAAGGACAACCTGGATTTTTCTCTTATCTAAGAAGGATTTAATTATGTTAAGTATTCTACCAGTGATACTGTATGATTTAATTTTCCTGAGTAGACCCTTGTGCCATACCCTGTCAAAAGCCTTAGATATATCTAGAGCTACCGCTCTGCCCTCCCCCGCTTTGTCCAGTGAATGGTATATACGTTCAGAGATTAACGTGAGGATGTCAGCTGTGGAATGGGCTTGTCTAAATCCATATTGTTTGTCAGTCAGAAGTTTAGCATCTGTAAGGTGATGGACTAGAGCATGGTTAATTATGGTCTCAAATATATTGGCACCACAGAAGCAGTTTTCCAACAACCCGGAAAACATGATTCATTAAGGCATTTGTTGTAGAGTTTGGAGAAAACTGGAGCTACTTCGGCTGAGCACTTTTTTAATAGCACAGCTGGGATGAGATCAGGTCCACATGCTTTTGAAGTGTCAAGGTTTTTTATGATAGAGTGTACCTGAGCAGGGGTGATTTTTAGATCATCTAGCGTGGCGTCTGTCCGCAAAGGAAAGTCATGCAGCGGGTGGTTGGTAGGGTCCAGTGTGGAGTTCGAGGCAAACCGGCTGGCCAGCATATTAGCCTTGTCGGTTGCTAAGCAAACAACCTCGTGATTGTTGGTTAGTGGGGGAATTGTTGATTGCCCATTATTTACTACACTGTTGTAGATTTTCCAGAAGTCACAAGTTCCTAATTTTTGTGCTTCGATGCATTTTTTAGTGGTTTCAGTAAATTCTCTCTTAGCTGTCGCTATTTCTTTCTTAACATTACTTCTAGCTTCTATATACTTCTGTTTCTTTGAACTGGACTTATGTCGGTTAAACCTATGGTATGCATGCTGCTTTTGAGCAATGGCAGTTGCGCAAGTCGAAGTAAACCATTGGGGAGAGTGGGGCTTGCTATCAAATTTCCGCATGGGAACACGTGCTTCCATTGCTGTTTTGAACCATTCAGTGGTCTTATTTGCGCACTGTTCAGCAGGAAGAGAAAAAATATTTCCCCATGGGGCATCTCTGATAAGATCTCTGATGGCTTCCCAGTCAGCCTTTTTATAATATCTCGTTGTTTTAGCTCTAGAATTTAGGGCGATTTCTACCATTATCACTGCATGGTCAGCGTTCCCGAGTGGGCTGTCAGCATTTGTTGTACAATCCTCGGGAACTGTAGTCAGAAACAGATCTAGAAGTGATGCTTGTTGTTCTTGCTGGTCAGGGAAACGGGTTGGAAACGTAACCATTTGTGATAGGGAGTGAGATATAGCAAAGCTAGGTGTTGTGCTGCCCGCTGCATATAATGGCTTAAATTAAAGTTAAAAATGCAGAAGTCAAATATCATGCTTCAACTGTGCTCTAGATGGAAACATTCATTTCGAACACACCCCTGTCATATCAAAGAACATACTGTTGATTTTATATGCTAGGCCTTACTGCTTGTGTGATAATAAAACTTGTTAAATGCACTTGTGATGTTAAGCTGTATAAGGTGTTATCTTTGGTCAAAATCGCCTGTACCTTCTATCATCGGATTATTTCAATTATCAATTATTGATACTTATCGAAGACATTTCAATACAAAACCTATCAAAGAACATTGCCATGCACATAAAGTAGCTTCATGTGAAATTTCATAAAAATTGGCCAAGCTGTGTCTGATTCCACAGAGAACGAACTCACATACTAAGTTCCTTTTATATAATGATGGATGGATGGATAGATAGATAGATAGATAGATAAAAAAAAAAACTTCCTTTCCCTTTTTCAGTCACAGGTCTTCTGCTGCTGCCATTTAGGTCATTACTGGAACATGCGTCCATTTAAAACATTTTTGGGGATGGATAAATTACTCTTTTAAATAAATTTAATCGAAATACATTTGTTTTTGTTATTAGCAACATGGACCAATGTTTCTCAAAAAACTGGTGAATCAGAATCAAATATCGATTTTGTAAGAAGAAAGCTATTAATCACAAAGATTTCTGAAAGTTTGGTTTTACTTTATATATTAAATAAAAAAAAGAAGGCAGTGTCCGTTCTTAAGATTCATTTATTCAATCTGTGAATTTAATGATGGAAATTATCAATTAATCAATCAATAAGGGGTTTATCGCTCAATGAGGAACCCCTCCCTGGACTTTAGCTATCTAACTCTGTCCCAAGTTATCTGCTGCCATGTGGGACCCATGTGTTGTATCAGATCATCCCTCTATCTTGTTCTGGGTCTTCTCTTTGACCTCTTATATTCACAAGGTGTCTATTCCGTTGTCCTGATGGACCATCTGTTGTCATGTTGTTTGGCTATGTGCCCCGCCCATCTGTGTTTGGATGTTTTGATGGCAGTATTGGTGTCAATAACCCTTGTTTGCTGGCGGATCCATATGTTTGTCTTTCTCTCTTGTAGAGTGATGGGTAACATTATCCTCTCAATCTTCCTTTGTGCTGCTGTCAAGATTTCACTTTGGCGAGTTGTCAGGGCCCATGTTTCACTACTGTAGATCATCACAGGTAGTACATATTCATTGAAAATCTTCCCTTTGATTGACATATTTGATTTTCACCTTCTCATGATATTCTCCACTTTCCGAAAAGCTGACCATCCCAATGTTACCCTTCTCTTTATCTCAGAGAGGAGATCTCCATCTTTCTACCTACAATTATTGGCAGCGTGTTGGTTTAACATCACCTTAGTCTTCCCAAGATGCATGTTAAGGCCAACCGGTTTGCTCTTAGAGTGGATGTCGTTTAGAATGTGAGGAGAGTGTGCCATCCGTATCATCAGTGAAGATGAGATGTGACAGGTGTTCGCCATCGATGTTAAATTACGATTTTCATCGATTTTAAATTACAATTTTATCGATGCTAAATTACAATTTTCATCGATTTTAAATTACAATTTTCAGCGATGCTAAATTACAATTTTCATCGATGCTAAATTACAATTTTCAGCGATGCTAAATTACAATTTCCATCGATGTTAAATTACAATTTCCATCGATGTTAAATTACAATTTCCATCGATGTTAAATTACAATTTCCATCGATGTTAAATTACAATTTCCATCGATGTAAAATTACAATTTTCATTGATGCTAAATTACAATTTTCATCGATGTTAAATTACAATTTTCATCGATGTTAAATTACAATTTTCATCGATGTTAAATTACAATTTTCATCGATGTTAAATTACAATTTCCATCGATGTTAAATTACAATTTCCATCGATGTTAAATTACAACTTTCATTGATGTTTCATCAACATCGATTGAAATTATAATTCAGATTACAACTGAACAAACCTCTTATTATTTTAAACATGAATGCATGGCAATCTAAACTTGTTATAAAGATAATCAGACCAAACTAAAATAAAATGCATACAATATTCCGTGTGTTTACAAATGAAAATAGGTTTTCAAGCCAGAAACGTGATTAAGTAAGTGATGAGCCTACAGACATTTACAAAACAAAAAAAAAAAAAGGCACAGATGATCTTTTTTTTATTTGGGATCTACCATTTGCCAAGACCCGAAGGCCACTCGAGGATAAGGATTAATGAATATAAGGTTGTAGTGTAGTAATCGTTAATGGTGTAAGTTAGGTAAAATTTTATTATTTAAGGGGACAGTTCAACAAGAACTTGTTTGTATTAGGTTTAAAGGCTACTATGCTGTAATCAATCGGGAAGCAGGCCAATGAAACAATGTTCTGCGGGCGAGCAGTTCTGGAAAAGAAGCTGCATTCATGGAATCTGTGTTTAGATTTAGGCACAGATAGAGAGTGGAGGAAATTGTTGATAGTAGTTGTAGCTAGTCGAGAGTTTTTGTGAAAGTTTGTCAAGGAGAGGCTATAGATTGAAGCTCAGACGAGCACTTATAATGAAGATGACAGAGAAGAGAGAGAGGCTCGCAACGTGCACCATTTACTAGTGATCTTTGATAAAACAATGAATGAGCTACAAACGCATGGCGAACTAAGCTTCTTATAAAGATGATCAGACCTAACTGAATTAAATTGTAGTCAAACCAAACGCATGACTGACCAAGCGATGAACCTACAGACATTTAAAAAAAAAAAAAAAGGCACAGATAATTTTTTAATAAAACAATGAGTGAGCTAAAAATCAGCTACAAACAGTTGGGGATGTCCTTTTCTCTTCCCTGCATCCCATCCTTTCCCATAGAAGAGACGTTTGCAATCGTTAAGTACAACAATATTTGGTAAAAATGGTGTAGTTGATAAAAGTACTCAATGTATTTTGTTACCCTTTTTTTGAAGTTGAAGGTTCAATCCTCTGTGAGGGCGACACTAAAAATGCAATTGTGAATATAATATATATATATATATATATATATATATATATATATATATATATATAACTACTTAATTTACTCACATAAAATTGATATACGAAAGTATAGATTTATGCGTAAACTTTAAGTATTTACTACAAAAGTGCTCAATACATAGGTAGAGCTAGTTAGTAAGTTATAAAATGTATATGGCGATTAAGCTACACTGAATATTCCGCGTTTCATCCACTCTAGGATTCTTCAGGCTTATGCGCGAATTCTGTGGTTGTTTGTCGTTTTTATATGCGCATCTTCTACTATAGAACAAAGAAGAAGAAGAAGAATACTATAGAAGATGCGCATATAAAAACGACAAACAACCACAAAATTCCCGTATAAGCCTGAAGAATCCTAGAGTGGATGAAACGCGGAATATTCAGTGTAGCTTAATCGCCATATACATTTTATAACTTACTATATATATATATATATATATATATATATATAATGTTGAAAACGGTCACGGCTATAGCGAATTTCGTTTTAAACTCAAACAGAACGTTCAAGCATTAGTCCGTCAATTGGAAAAAATTAAGTGCGGACAATAATGACAGAAAAAAATAAGGGGACACAGTTTTGAAAACCGATTTATCATAATTTTTTGTAGACTTTCGACTACTTTTTTTAATTGTATTTGAAAGATTAAAGCCTAAAGTTAATTTGCAAAAGAAAAAAAATATTTGTACACGTGAAAAAAAAAGTTATAATGAAAAATCTTTTCATGGCGATATTCGGAAGCTGACAAATTTAGTTGAATTTTGAAGTTAAATAAATTCATTGTAAAAATTCTTTGAAAGATAAATATTAGTTTTCTGGGTCTATTTCAAAACTAGTAAAGTTAAATTCTAAGATATTGAATTAAATAATTAAAAAAACAACAATTTATACAACAAATATCTTAATTAGCCCCCAAAAGCGAGAGATTCTAGCTTCACTTAAGCAAATGCAAATTAAGTCGTGTAAGTGTGAATTCTACGGAAGCCTAAAATGTCAAAGTCAAAAGGCTGCCTGAAAATGACGTTTGAGGTAGTGAGTGCTGGCTTTCTTTCTACCCCCCCACCCTAGCCGTTCATCTGTACATTCCTATCGTGAACGTTTGTATAATTCCTACCATTTTTTAGTTTGATTATTTTTCTGTATTCCTACTTTTAAATTAAAAAAAAATATTTTTGAAAGGTGGGACATTAAGTGCTCTCCCTCTGCAGGGTCAGAAAGTGGAATTGAGAAGTCCGCACACCCAAGGAGGGGCACTCTGATCTGAAAAAAGTGCCCGGGCAATCTCGATAAGGGCGTCTCAGGCGATTAGCAATAAACTAACCTGTTTTCAAAGAGAGAAGGAAAATCCTGGGAGGGTTGGCCTCCTAGAACTGTACAAAACTAGCAGTACACAGGGACCAGGTTATCACAA
This sequence comes from Euprymna scolopes, assembly GCF_053919585.1. Lineage (NCBI taxonomy): Eukaryota > Metazoa > Mollusca > Cephalopoda > Sepiida > Sepiolidae > Euprymna > Euprymna scolopes. Next base: position 105,411,208 of record NC_136505.1, read on the forward strand.
CAAGGTTTAATCTCTGTTGAGGGCTAAGGGAAAATCCGTTGCTGGATTCTACACTATTTTTGAGAGGCCATCCTATACTTAATAGGCCCAACTTCAATAAAGTAAACATTTTTTTTTTTCAATTTAAAATCAAAAAAAAAAAAAAGAAGAAGCCACGCAAAGAATAGATTCTCCAAGTCTTGTGGAAATCTTGAATGGGATAAGAATCTGCTGTGACAGTTTTGAAATAGAATAGGCATTTTCCATGTTCTAAATGGGAACGTAGTGTTCCCGAACACGGACAATCAATCATAGAATTTGATCTAACAATCAAGATCAAGTTGTACGTCTTCTCGGCAATTTCCTTCCGAGAGTAGTTCAATTGAAATCATCGCAGCACCAGAAGTAGACTTTCTAAAGATAACCGACTGATTACCTGCAGAGGAACAAGGGAATAAAAAAAAAATTTAAAAAAAAACGCGGAGAAAATACACAGAAGCATCACACAAGATTATTTTTATAGGGATAAACGGTTTTTTTCTTTATTTGGATCAAGACATGCTGAAACTCCTCTGAACGCAAACCAAAAAAGCAAGAAGCCTCACAGTAAGGAATGACTTCACAGGTAAAAAGTGGCGGCCATCGAAAAGGAAAACAATGTTTGAATTGTTTGGAGTGAATAAATGTGAATGATTTTATGGGAAGTGGGATGAGATTACAGTCAGACTTTCAAAATTATTTTAATGTATCAAGAAGAAGAAAAAGAAGAAGGAGGAGGAGGAGGTGGTGAAGAAGAAGAAGAAGAAGAAAAAGAAGGAGGGGGAGGAGGAGGAGAAGAAGAAGAAGAAGAAGAAGAAACTAAAGCTAAAGAAAAGGAAAAGTAAAATAGAAAAAAAAGTAAAAACATGGTCAGTTCAGGAATATTGTTCTCCCCTTTTAAATGTTGACATCTTTTTTGAAATGTTGTAATATATATATATATATATATATATATATATATATATATATATATATATATATATATACACACACACATATATATGTATTTATATGTATGTATATATACATATATACGTTGTAATATATATATATATATATATATATATATATATATATATATACACACACACACACATATATATGTATTTATATGTATGTATATATACATATATATGTATGTATATATATACATATATATGTACACATATACAAACATATAGATACATACACATATATACGCTTATACATACACACACACATATATATATACACACACATATATACACACATATACATACACAGACACAAACATACACACACTCACACATATATACACATATATATACACACATACACAGATATATATATACATACACACACATATATATATATACACACACACATATATAAAAGTATATATGGGTATCACTTTTTTTCTCTTCCGCATGTTTCGTTGAACAGCAGGGATAATTCCTGTTTGTTTTTCTTGAGATTCATCCTTTCTAGTAGGTACGTGTAAAATGAATGCCGATGCTCAAATTCTATACACATTTTGACCCTTCCCTTTAATTAAAAATTAAGAGAAAATCAGGAAATTAACCAATTTTAATGAAATTTCGAATATATATCAAATAATGATCACGAAATATAATGAACATATTTTTATTTATTTATTTAGTGAAATGAATTTTTTTTTAAATAAAAAAACATATTTACTAAAGTTATGCTTTTCAGTAGAAAAAAAGTGAATGAATATATTTTTTGCTTTTTTATGAAAATGACGCATCGTAAATTCTAGCAATAAAAAATAAAAAAGAAACATGACGAAAAAAAGCCCTAAAGTCAGCATTAAGAAATTCGATATAACTCGAAAAAAAAAAATTAATTTCTCGGATTTCTAATATTATCATTGAATTAAGCATTGTTTATTTAATATTTTCACACAAAAAAATTATAATTGCAAAAAATATTTCTACTTTTTTTTTTGTTTTAGATTATATGTCTCAAGTAATTTTATTAGTAAGATTCTAATATTTTCCTTGCTTGAATGGACGTGAAACTTTCGGCGTAACATAATTTTTATATAATCTTGAACATTTCTTTTATGTTTATTTTAAAGTAGCCAGAAAATAATTAAACTAAAAATGGTAGAAAGTATACAAATGCTCACGATAGGAATGTACGGATGCATAGCTGGGAGGGGGGGGGAAACCAGCACTCTTTACCTTTCTATAACTACCTGACGTCATTTTCAGACAGCCTTCTGATTTTCTGACATTTTGGGCTTCCGGAGAATTCACACTTACACAACTTAATTTGCATTTGCTAAAGCAAAGCTAGAATCTCTTACTTTTGGGGGATAATAAAGATATTTTTTGTACAAAGTGTTTTTTTTTTTTTTTTAATTATTTAATTCAATATCTTAGGATTTAACGTTACTATCTTTCAAATAGACCCCAAAAAACTGATATCTTTCAAAGGATTTTTAAAATAAATTTATTTAACTTCAAAATTCAGCTAAATTTGTCAGCTTCCGAATATCGCCATGAAAAGATTTTTCATTATAACTTTTTTTTTTCCGCGTCTACAAATATTTTTTCACCTTTTGCAAATTAACTTTAGGCTTTAATCTTTCAAATACAAAAAAAAAAAAAAAAAAGTAGTCGAAAGCCTACAAAAAAGTATATATATATCTTCTATAATATAAAGCTGAACGTCTGTGTGTGTGTGTCTGGTCACGAATAGGCTCCTATATGGTTGACTATTATAGAAAACTGATCACATATAATGATAGAAGACGTATCGAGACACAGGAATGGGTATGTTTGATCTGGCATAATGATGATTCATTAAAATTGTGGGGTCTGCGTACGCGCCTGGTCCACAAAGTATGGAAATAAAAAATTTAAAAATTAAAAAAAAAAACGTTTACAAGTGTTTTTGATATAGATGTACATAAAACATACTTATCAAAGTATTATTAACTTAAATAGGGATGGTATTATAAAATTGTGGGGTCTGGGTTCGTGCCTGGCCTCCAGAGAATGGAAATAGGCACAAACTTTAATAAAGACTTTTCATATCTATCTGCGTATGTGTACTTTGATAATTATATTTCAGTTTGAAGAAATATGGTATAATAAAATTATGGGATGTTCGTTCGCACCTGACCTCCATAGAATGGCAATATGTCACAAAGTTTAACAAGGTTTTTTTAATATAGATCCACAGAATATTGTGATAAGTGTTTCAGTGTGAGCAGGTATGGTATAATAAATTATGGGGTTTATCTATTTTATTTTTACTTTCTTCATATTTTGCTTTGGTTTTGATACCCCCAAATTCAAAACCATCTCTTTACAACCCTTCCGTTTCATAACCTATCATACTTTCATAAATCAGAGTCCATTTTCTGTAGGCTGTTTTTGAACCCAGTCAACGACGGGTACTTTTGCTAGTATATATATATATATATATATATATATAATAGCAGGCCGCCAGACGTTACCTGAACATAAAATACTCTTAAATATGATATTTAAATTTATGCATATTTCGTATTTATTATTATAGAACCAGCTCTCAGTTTATTATTATATTGTTCCCAATATATAGTAATGACCGCCCAACATGATCCGATCATAAAATACAATTAATATATTTTAATTTATGCAGATTTCATATCTATTATCATAGAGTTAATTCTCTATTGATTATTATATTGTACCCAATATATAGTAGTGATTTAAAAAGTTTAAAAAAAAGAAATTATGATTTAGGTGCCATCAGCTAGAATCGAAACCAAACCGTGTAGCTCTTCAATCTTATTTGTCACAGTCTGACCTAAATCCATACATATACAAACTTTTTAAAAAAATACCGTTTTTCAAGATATAATGTATATTTGCGTATGTGTAGAAACGTTTAGTCGACTTACACATGTCAAGTTTCGATTTTTTCAGTTTTGACCTACTTAGCAGTTATTTTTCCAAAGTATGAATCAAATCATGTTGTTCTACAGGCCCGAATACCCTATACATCAAATCCAAGTCTATAAACCAAACATTTAAAGAGTAGTTTGGTAGAGGCTTTTTGGATCGGGCTTCTTGCATCGGTTAGATTCCTCGTTTTTTTATACTTTTCAGATAGTAATATCTCAGATTCGCAAACGGACATTGTCTCTATCTTTCTTTTGATTGAGTTAAACAAAATTTCCACTGCGCTGTTTGTTTGGCTTTTTCATATAAATAAAGCGAAACTATTCGAATTCAAATGCCTGGCCTTCAGGCCGGGTAGTATCTATTCTGTAATTGGTCCTAGGTCAATGTAGGAGAAACCCTTTCTACTGAAACAATTACTATTTATTTAGATACTGCCAGAGTGCCCTCTTTTTGAGGGAGCTGGTTTTCCCCCACATTAAAAACGACCTTGTGTCTAATTCGCCATTTCTGCAAGTCATCTTTTGTTTTTGATTGACTACGTTCAGTTTGAACAATTTAGACTTCCGGTCGCGTCGTAGAGTAGCGGTAAGACGTCAGATTTTCTTTCACTTTCTTTTCCGTCTTCATGTCATGGGTTCTAGCTTGCCTGCCTACTGTTACTTTTTTTTTTTTTTTTGCTCAACACACACCTCCAAACACCCGGGCAACGCCAGGCTAATCTATAATAGAAATCTCATTTGTCTGTTTAAATATATGTGTATATGCCTGCCTAAAACTTTCGACAGAGGCAACAGATTTTCATGAGATTGGTATCGTTTTGGAGCTCGACCCTTCGGACAACAAATATAAAAAAATTGGCTAAAAACATTAATTCCCTCACCCTCAACTGGGCACTTTTCTACAGGGAGGGGTCGCTTTTTTCGTCGTAATATTTGATTGACTAGCCTTAATTTAAACCTTCTACACTTCCGGTTTGGCGATAGACGCAACAGTAAAGATGTCACTTTTTTTTCATCTTTTTTTCCTCTTTCGCGATACGCCCGCTTACCTACTAGCACTTTTTCTTTTTTTTTGCTCAACACGCACCTCCAACCATCCAGGCAATGCCGGGCACCCAGGCTAGTCATATATAAAACACAAAGCTTTTAGTCTTTTTATGTATGACAAAGGGAGAGAGAGGCCGCGTTCAATTTTTGAGAGACAATGGATACGTCCTGCATGGAGAGTCTAATATGAAGAAGAGGTTGAGCAATTCCCAACTACATCTATCCTGAACCGGCATTGCTTAAATCCAGTGGCAAAAAATTCAGAACGATTAGAAACAATGCCAAGAGGAGCAGAGAGATCTCCCACATACACACCTGGTCACCCATTTAGTACTGACCAAACTCAATATTTTTTTTTTTTTTTTTACAAAGCGGTCGCCACTTATCAAGGCCTGGAGGCCATTCAAGGATAAGAGTTAATTAGTGTACAGTAGTCAATGGGAAAATATCAAAGTAATCGTTAGTAGTAGAAATTTGGTAAATTGGATTACTTAAGGGGACAGCTCATCAAGAATTTGTTTACATTGGACTTGAGAACGACTAAACTGTAGTCAGCTGGAAAGCAGGCAAACGGAAGACAGTTCCACAGGTGTGCAGTTCTAAGAAAGAAGCTTTGTTCAATGAATTTACGTGCTATTTGCTAAGGTGGATAGTTTAATCTTAATTTCTTAAAGCAGGCTTGTTCTTTTCTTAAAGGGACCTTATAACGATATATTTTAAATAAATATTGTGTGCGGGGGGGGGGGAGTATTATGGTGTTGGCAATGAAGAAAGTTTGTTTAAGCCAGAATCCCAAAGAAACAGCAGGAACTGATGGCGAATACAAATGAACATGAGATTCTTCTTTTTGTTGTAAGAATTATTTTGTTTGTAATGTTCACATGTCGATGCCAAGCAATTTGTTGTCTTGTTTGCTGAGCACATATATTTAAAGAGTGAAAGGAACTTCGGCCCATTTGAGATTTGCTGAGAATTTTTAAACCAATAAAAGACAACTTTCATTAAACAATACCAAAGAAATAAAAAAAAAAAAAGAAACAAACGAAAAAGCTGTTCAAATAATGGACACTTTATTTAACCAATCTGTAAAGTGGCTGTGTTTGATTTCCGCAGAAAGGTATTAAAACACATTGTACATAAATTGAGCATAAAATTATATATATATATATATATATATATATATATATATATATATATATGTGTGTTATAATGGAATAATTCCAGGAGGAAATCCGGGTATGAGAGCTCAATGTGGTAAACAGAGCAATAACATAAAACAATTATGTAATTTCCGTGTTATATATATATATATATATATATATATATATATATATATATATATATATATATGTGTATGTACTAGCAGGCCGCCCGTTCGTAAAATATGCTTAAGTATGACATTTTGATTAATGCAGATTTCGTATTATATTGGACTCAATATATATTTAATGATTTAAAAAGTTTAAAAATAAAATGACACCACACCGAGAATCGAAACCAAAACGTTTAGCTTATGATTTACTTTTTCCTTTGAACTTAATGCCTGAACTATGAAGACATGTTTGCTGCGAGGTTAAAAATTAAAACATGAACTAATGACGTTCTTCATGCGTATTCGTAATGCCGTCGTTCGACCTTCACCTTGCAAATTCCATTTTTTAAATAGGTAAGTTGGACATGGTAAAACTTTTTATTTTGATTTGAGACCAAAATAATAAATGTTAAGGGATTAAAATTGGGGTCGAAGTTATAAAAAATTGACCTCTGCGGTCTCTACGAAATTACTCAGACAATGGTCTAAACATTTGAAATCTTACATAAAGTGTATTCACACGTAGGGCAAGTTATGAACAGTACATAGGGCCCGTACAAAGCTGGGCTGAACTGCTAATATATATATATATATATATATATATATATACTTCGGAATAGTTAGCACTTGCCCGATTCGGATATGTACACAACTATGCGGATTACCCAGGATATAACTTGGAAACTATTACCAAACAGATGTAAAGAACCTATAATATGTTACCAAACAAGTTGATCAACAAAAACATTCATATCCTTTTTCTACAAATACTCCTGCTACAGGAATTCTGATAAATGTATTATTTTCACTTTGACTTTCCATGTCTCACTGACTTTAGCAAATAGGGTGTATACCTTTATAACTATTTGCTAATATTTTCACTCCTCTGATGAGATGGTAGACATCGAAACCCTATAGGTTAAGGAGATAAACTTTCTAAAACATTCTTTGTCTTGCTTAGAATAATAAAAATTCTTTGATATGAAACTCAACCACTTCATTTCAATTCAATGAGAGTTTTTTGAAATTCATTGAATTACAATTTAATATATATATATATATATATATATATATATATATATACAAGATGTTAAAAAAATGGCATAACTTTGGGATTATGTTCTACTAGCAGGGAGATCCGATGTTGCTCGGGATTGAATGATGATTGACGAATGTTTTGCACTCCAAAAGACTCACCGTTCATGTATGGTAAAAAGCTTGCCTTTAGAATTCCGTGCCTGCTCTCCCGACAGTATCAACATGCAGAAGTTTACATGTAATGTGAACAACCATCTTACTACTCAACTCCTCATCTAGGTTGCACCTCCACCCATGGGCCTTATCACAGTAGCCCCTGTATGCTTCAATGGCAATATGCATGATCAGAGAAAATGCAAATAAATAAAAATAATATAAAAAGTCTTTGTTAAACATATCTTTACTATCATATAAAAGGAACTTTATTCGTCTGTGTGTGCGAGTGAGTTCCCTATGGACTTCAAAACGGCTGGGCCGATTCTTATGAAATTTCACATGAAAGAACTTTATTTGGCTGACAGTGTTCTTAGATATCTATTGCATCAGAATGTCTTCGATAAGTATTGATAATCGAAATAATTCGATGAAATACAGGACAGGCGATTTTGACCAAAGTTAACCAGTCTTACATTACAAGTGCATCTGAGAAGTTTTATTACCACAAGCCATTATCACCGCACAAGCAGTAATGCATATAAAATTAACAGTAGGTTCTTTGATATGACAGGAGTCGAGTTAAAAATGAATGTTGCAAAAATGTCACTCAAGATGAGAACAGTAGTCTGAAGAATCCAAATGATATGAATAATGCTCATTTAAAAGAAATTCAGAAACGTATTAATAAAATTGTTCTGTTTATTGAGAGATATGAAAATTGTAGATAAGATATGGGAAAAATCTATATATTAATATCGCAGTACCTTTAACGTACATACATGTGTCTCAGTTTCCAGATTATAAATTATTCGATCGGGAGATCCTATTTATTGAAAAGGGGGATAGAAAGTAATAAGATACAATGAACATTAAAATTAGTATATAGATATGCTGATTTAATGTGCGTAGTATGTTATTACCTCCTTCTATCCTCCTTTTTAATAAATAGGATCTCCCGATCACCGAAGGCACAATGGAAAAAAAGTTTTGGGATGAAATCTATCAAGAGTTTGAAAACATATTCATAATCTTTATATCAATAGCGTAGTACCTTTAACGTACGTACGCACGAGTGTCACGGTTTCCAGATTAAAAATTATTCGATCGGGAGATCCTATTTATTGAAAAGGGGGATAGAAAGTAATAAGATACAACGAACATTAAATCAGTATATAGATATGCTAATTTAATGTGCGTAGTATGTTATTACCTCCTTCCATCCTCCTTTTTAATAAATAGGATCTCCCGATCACCAAAGACGCAGTGTAAAGAAAATAAAATGATATTGCACTTTAGCTGCATGTGAAACTAAAATATACATTCTTGGTCTTTTGGTAAGAATCCAAAAGGTAGTACATGGAAACATGTCAGATTCCTATAGAAATTTTGGAGATAAACCGTAATAACCAGGTATATCCTGGCACTACATAAACCAGATTATTCGATAAATACTTTTACAGTTTTAATAAAAGGCAACAATAATATTGTAGGGTCTCCATTCACAGTGAACGTCCACAGGATTCCCAGTAGCAATGTATTACATATGAAATACGCCACAGTGGAATTTCCACAGGTCCAGCTAGTATAAATTATTATTTTTATTACGTGAGGAGGGGTCACTGCTTATGGTTCGAAGGCCACTTTTAGATAAAGGTTAAGGGGTGTCAGGTGATATAACACTGTGGTGTTCAGTAACGGTGAACTTAAAATACTTTCTGGAGCAGTACAATGATCCAACTAATTTACTATGACAGATTTGATGTAGGTCTTCCAGTTCAGCTCAGACCTAAAAATTTGTTAGATAAATATTTTTACAGTTTTAATAAAAGGTCTATAATAATATTGCGACACCTTCATTCACGCTGAACGTTCATCAAATGCCCAGCAGCAATATATTACATACGAAAGATGCTGCTGCGGAATTTCCACAGGTCTCACTAGTCTATATATATATCTAGAAAAGTGAACTTGTGTGTCTGTGTGCATTTCCCTACGCAATAACTCTGTCAATTTTCAATCTACAGACTCGAAATTTGATATACAGGGTACTGAGATTTGGGAAAATCTTTGTACTCTGTTTTCGGACAGAAATTTGGCTGTTAAGAGGTCAAAGTTCAACGATTTGACCTTTGAGAACTCTACCAAACTCCTCCGCCAATTTTCGGTCGAAACACTTGAAATTTTAGATATAGGTTCGTTGGACATGGATCTAACTTAACTTGATTTGAGTCCAAAACAATAAATATTAAGGGGTTATAATAGGGGTCAAAGTTTTTAAAAAATTGACCTTTTTTTTTTTTTTTTTTTTTGCTCAGCATACACCTCCAAACACCCGGGACAACGCCGAGCTGAAATGCTACTAAATAAATAATTCCATTATCTTTGCCTTTTCGTTTCCAGTTCAACTGAAACGAGGATTTCTTGAAGATTTTTTTCTTTTTAAATTTAAAAAAAAAATCCTTAAAAAAAATAAATGCAAAAGCTAATTGATCAGCATTCAAATATTGTGTTTCTTTAACAATTATTGTTTCTTTAACAATTATTGTCTGCCGGGCAATGTAGAGAAATAATTGTAAAGTGTTCAGGCTGTGATTAGTTCGAACTGAACTTTCAATAAATAAGAATACAAAAAAAAAGAAAAGAAGGAAAAAAAGAAAAAAGAAGGAAAAAAAGAAAATATGAAAATAATAAACATTGAAAAACTCTTTTGTATTTCAATTAATGCATGTTCCAAAAAAAGCCTTGCAGTAAAAGCAGACTTGTTTTTCCAAGATGGGAAATAAATTAAACAAAAAAAAAAAATATTTTCACAAATATATATATAGATACAAAAATTTATAACAATATAATTCTTAAGACAAGAATCATAGCAGGCATGATATTTAAAAAAAAAAAATTGTTACAAACAGCAATTAAAAAAAGACAAAATTTAAAATAATTTTTAACGTATTTGACAAATAATTCTTTCTTTTTTTTTAATTAAAAAATAATTTTATCACATTTTTTTAATCTCTATCTCAACTATTATAGAAAAGGAACTGTGTGTATGAGTTTGTTCCCTAAGGACTCGAAAACGATGGAGACGAGTTTTATAAAATTTCCCATGAAGGTACTTTATGTACCTGGCAGTGTTCTTAGATAGGTTTTGTATCGGAATGTCTTCGATAAGTATCGATAACCAAAATAATTCGATGAAAAAAGGAACAGGCGATTTTGACCAAAGTTAACACCTTACACAGCCTAACATCACAAGTGCATTTGAAAAGCTTTATTACCGCACAAGCTGAAAGGCCAGACATATAAAAATCAAGTGAGTTCTTTGATATGACAGGGGCGCGTTCAAAATGAATGTTTCTGTTTAGAGCACAACTGAAGCATGATACCTGACGTTTGCATTTTAAACTTTAATTCAAGCCATTATATATGAAAATAATTTTATGAAATCAACAGTAGGTTCTCTACAGTGTAATACACTACAATGTATTGTGAACTGTCATTGCGGGAGGCATGTGAAGCTTTCTCCTGGTGCATCGCAGAGGGTCCCCGACTTGAGCAGGCAATCAATCGATTTGATTGAAAAATGGTTGATTTCACTGATTTCAATCGCAATAAAAAATATGGGAGTGTGAAACATTCGTTGATCATCATTCAATCCCGGGCAACGTCGGGGTTCTTTGCTAGTTAAAAAAACATTATCATCACATTTATTTAAATGTTCGTTTGGCATTTGGTGGACAGTTTTTTTTTTGTGTGTGTGTTTTTTAAAAATTGACTTTCAAAGTAATTTATCTCTGGTCACGTCTTTATTTATCCCTCTTTCTCCCAAACCCATCTTTATCGCTTCTTGATAAGTTTTCATTGGTTTTTCCCTGTAAACCGACCCTGCTACTTCAACTGTTCCATGACCAAGTTCAATAAGCATCTACTTCTCTGCGTTAATGATATTTATTCTTTTTAGCTGCTTACAGCAAGTGGATTCATGCCTTGTTTGGAGCCATTTTCATTTTTTTTTTCCATAGCAATAATCTGGTGTTTATTAAAAAACATCTGACGTCATCTAGTGTATGTTGTTAGTCACAGTCTTTTCTAGATTTTTATATTTCGGCATGTGTATTTCCAGAATTATCTGATTTATTCCCTGCTTCCTCTTTTCAAGCTCATCTGGCTTGTTGATTCTAATCGTTGAATGTTTGAGTTAAAGAAAAAGAAGAATGTTTTTCAGAACGCCAAGTTCAACGCTTCGAAGAACACGTAACAAAAATCCGTCCTGTTCCCTTTTCGACCTTATCGCAAACAAGCTTTCTTTAACTGACACCAGATTGCAAAGAACACCGTACCGACGTCGAGCCGACAAAAAAGAAATCATCTCAAACTGAAGAAATGTTGGCTTTTTATATTGTCAAACCCGACCGCATCTCGATTTGCATAAGACACATTTTTGTCTCGTGTTGGTCAGGTTTCGAGTTTAAGACTTTTTTTTTCTTTTTCTTTTCTTAAGCGAATGACGCCACGTCTACCGAGAGAGTAGGCCGGTGAACATGACAGCGTGACGTCATTATCAGATCAATATGTAGGTAAAGGTGCTTAAAGTTTCCAGTGTTCAACCACGTAGCCATAAAAAATATTTTTTGTTGCCTTAGATTGTGGCTGTGGTAATTTCATGAAGGTAGTCCAAATGTGCATATATCTCTCGGCGGCCGTGATGACACCCATGCTAATCATGCGCACTACAGTTTCCCTACATTTATCTAATTGTCTTTAATAATTTCCTATTTTTATACCTCACTGGCGGAGGGGGTCACCCAGCCTTGCCTAGTCGTAAAATACGCTTAAATATATTTAAATTCATGCAGATTTCTTATTATTAAAGAGCCAATTCTCTATTGAATATTATATTGTACCTAATATATAGTAGTGATTTCAAAAGTTTAAAAAAAAAAAAAAAAAAAAAAACTTGGGTGCCATCAGCTAGAATCGAAACCCAAACATTTAGCCTTCCAGCTGCTTCTTCTATGAAGAGATAGGTAAGTCAGATTCAATATTAAACGACTTGAAGAAACGAATTGAATTTGGGTATGCGCAGAAAAAAAAAATCGAAATATGTCGACAAGTCGAAATAAACATTTTGCAATTAAATTTGCTGAAATATGTCTTTACGCGTTATTCATCCACCCAAACAGAGTTTACTTATTAAAAACCATCCTTGTTAGACGATTACTATCTTCTGTCGTGGGCACATCAACCCTTTTCGGATCCAGTTATTATTTTAGCCTCGTCTTATAAAATTATTTTTAAATGTCTAACTTCAACCGTTAGCTTGTTATAGTCAATACAGAAACATGTAAATAGCCTCATAGCACTTCTACTATTACTACTAATAATAATAATAAAAACTAATGACAGTACTAGTTCTCTCTCTATCTTTGACGGAATGGTCATTACTGATCAGCCGTAGCACTCTTCACGAATTGTTGCTATTGACTCCATTTTTGCGCCATTGCTTGAGACCATATAAACAATGGGAAAATTAAAATTGATTTTGAACATATTTGTTATTCTTGGGAGAAAGGAACTTTTTATGTCTATGTATCATTTGCTATTTCGAGCAAAAGAATATTTTACCTATCCTTCGAACCTGGCCACAAAGACATCTCTGATTCCATTAGCAAGGAACAAACCCAGATGGCTAACTTTAACCACGAGAAAATACGGTTGAAATTTAAACATTTATTTTTAAATGTCAAGACGTCCGACCATAGCAATCTAATGATTATAATATCATGATCTGCGCATGTGAGCTAAAGTGACCAACTTTCATTTCAACTTTAAAGTGCTCAACAATAAGAACCTAGTTCTTAAAGAGGCTGACATAATTATTACTATAATAATTTTTAAATACCTACAGAAACTAGTGTTTCATCCTTTCAGGAATCATCAGTGATGGAATAGGCATTATTGCATTCTGTTATTTTTTTTACTCATATCATTCTTAATGTTTGTACAAAAGTTTTTTAAATTCCAGGCGTAGTTATTGAGAAAAGTTCGGACGGATGAATGTATAAGGGTGAATTTTTTAGGCCCACCCACCTTTTGTCGGGAGACCAAAAATATTAACCTGTTTCATTCTTTCAGGAATCATCAATGAAAAAATGGTCATTATTGCCCAACCGTGGCACTTTTCACAAATCGTTGCCACTGACTCCAGTTCTGGGCAATTCTGAGCAACTCAGCCATGCTAATGTTCACAATATCCTTCACGTTGTCTGACATTCTTATTTTTGGTTTCCCACGTCCTCTTTTGCCAGGGGTTGTACTAAAAAGCAGATCTTTTGTTAGGTCGTATGTTCTGGTCACATATCCCAAACATTGCAATTTCCTGTCACTGATGTTGTCTGGCAATCGTCAGCATGGTCCAATCTTCTCCAGAACCCATTCGTTTGTGCGTTTGTCCACCCAGCTTACACAAAGAATTCTACGGTAGCACCGCAATTCAAAAGCAGCAAATTTCTCCTTAACTTTCTTCAAGACCCAACATTCTGCTATATATTTAGGCAGCATTTGTTCATCTAAGCATATTTCATTACATAAAATGGACGTTTTTTGTCTGTTAATTCTGTTTTCGATCCTTTCCAACTTCGAATAACCGTCTTCATTTCTGGTAGTAACTGGCTGATGTAATCGCCATATTTATCTTGTCGACTTTCTTCATGGCCCAACATTCTGCTCCGTTTGTTGCTATTGAGAATATCAAAGCTTGCAGGAGTTGTTTGTTTATGCGTTGTGAAATGGAAACGTCTTTCCAGACAGTACTTTGACTGCTAATACTACTTATAATCACATAACTTCTAATATTACTGCTATTAATACTACTACTACTAGCAAACATTTTAAACAAATGTAAGTTGGAGTTTTTGAGACGAGGATTATAATTTGTATTATTTACATTGTTCGGGTTACTGTTCGCTTTTTGAGAGGTATTCTATCTACGTTTCTACACCTCGGCCGATGTAAACTTCGACCCTTTTCAAGATTTACCACGTCAAACTCAAGAATCTTTCTGCTTAACTCTGGAATCTATGGAATTTCGAACAGAACACTTTATCTAATCCACGGGGGCTAAAAATACTTTTATTATACAGGTAGTTGTTTCCAAAACAAACCTGAAACTATGTCAAATGACAGCCAATTAGTTTTGTTTGGCTTTCTTGTTACTCTCTTTTCTATTATATTGAAACAGTTGCCAGAGAGAGAAAACGAGCCGAAGAAAGAACGATATTTCACAAGAATGGTATTGCTACACACTTAAAAAAAAAAAAAAAAAAAAGGAAAAAAACTATTCTATTGCATTATTCACAGCACCGGGCAAAACCAGATAGCTTTGCTAGTGTCTAATACAGTAAAAATCACAAACAAGTTTCATACCCCCCCAGAAGCATACCATCAGAAAAAGTACATTTCAGAATATCAGCCCAGTGATCTTAAACGAAAATATAAAAAAATAATAAGATAAAAATCTAAAAAAATAATAAAATAAAAATATAAAAAAATAAACAAAAAAAAAACTTCAAATTTTGGCCCACTTTCCGCCAACTTAAGTTGGAGAAATTACTTCATAAATACGAGATGAGGGTTTTGTAAGCATTCAGACAAAACATATTTAATATTCATGGCAAGCGACCTTTCACGAATCCATTTCATCTACAAAGTGTATCATTCAGATCCTCCATGCCATAAGTTTTAATAATTTACGACCGAAAGTTGAATTTGTTATTTGCCAACTAGAAACGAGAATGGATAGTCTTAGGACATGTCCACTCAGTCAGCATTTTCAAACTTGAGCATGGTAGACTAACGAACTGACAGAGGGTAATGTAAACATGTGCAGGAATCTAAAAAGAACCAAGCCAAACAAACTTAAGCATAGCAGACCAATCAAAATACTATTTTAACTTAAGCATAGCAGACCAATCAAAATACTATTTTAACTTAAGCATAGCAGACCAATCAAAATACTATTTTAACTTAAGCATAGCAGACCAATCAAAATACTATTTTAACTTAAGCATAGCAGACCAATCAAAATACTATTTTAACTTAAGCATAGCAGACCAATCAAAATACTATTTTAACTTAAGCATAGCAGACCAATCAAAATACTATTTTAACTTAAGCATAGCAGACCAATCAAAATACTATTTTAACTTAACCATAGCAGACCAAACAAAATACTATTTTAACTTAACCATAGCAGACCAAAGAAAATACTATTTTAACTTAACCATAGCAGACCAAACAAAATACTATTTTAACTTAAGCATAGCAGACCAAACAAAATACTATTTTAACTTAAGCATAGCAGACCAATCAAAATACTATTTTAACTTAAGCATAGCAGACCAATCAAAATACTATTTTAACTTAAGCATAGCAGACTAATAAAAGCGTGACAGACCAACCCAAATAGGAATCCCACTGCCAATGCAATACTCAATCTGCATAAGAACCAAGTACACCTTAAAATGGAGTACTATTGCTACATCTGGGCAGAGGCTGCTCTGCACACCCTGCCCAGCCTTGATAGAGTTCAAAACCGGTTTTCTCTTCCCTCCAACCCCTTTCAATCAAAAGAGACGTTGCGTGCCTGTCTCTGCTCCATCGTTATTTTCATGGCATGTGCTCGACTGAACTCTAATCTATGAACCCTCCTTGCCAAACTTTCACAAAAATATTCGAATAGCTACAACCACTATATATGATTTCCCTGACTCCCTATCTATGCCCAAATCTAAACGCAGATTCCATGAACAAAGCTTATTTCCCAGAACTGCCCACATGTAGAACATTGTTCCGCTGGCCTGCTTCCTGGTTCAATACAACATGGTAGCCTTCAAATCTAATGTAAACAAGTTCTTATTGAGCCGTCCTCTTAAATAATCAAGTTCTACCTAATTTACACCATTAACGATTACTACACTCATTAACCCTTATCCTCGAGCGGCCTTTGGGCCTTGATAAGTAGTGACTCCCAAATAAAAAAAAAATGATCAACAAGTATTTATTTGCTCAAACAACAACAATCTTTTGGTTTCAAATTCCATTAAAATTAACGAGAGTACTAACATAACATAACCATTACAATTTAACCGTGTCATTAAATTTCAATCACTCGAACCCACACGACTCAGCATTTTTTTAAGGTCAATACAAAAACATTTATTCCATTAATTTTCAACAACACACTTCACTGCGTTTAAAAATATCACTCATACGTCGAACATGTGTCAAGGCGATCTTTCACGCACGCGTCTGTCGTCGCTTGTCTCTTCATATTTTTTTCGACTCCCACCCCCCGCGCATTTTTGTTTTCTCCTCCCCACACGAGTCAAAACACTTCCGGTCGCTTTCTTTGCCCGACCACATGCTCGACTTTTTCTGCCTCCTCCCCCTCCCGCATTGACATTATCATGCATGTGTCTATTCGCTTCAACATGCGTCAGACACCTTTTTCTCTCCCCGCTTTTCTAACCACAATTTTTAATTTTTCCTTTCTTTCTTTCTTCTTCCCGTGACGTCAGTACGTGCTCACTTTCCACTTTGCATACGCGCTTTAACTGCGGCTGCTGCTGCTTTTCTCGTTTGTCGATGATGCTACAATATGAGTGCACCACTTCGTTACACTAACTGATCGAACAAAAAGTCGAAGTCAACTTGACTCTTACAAAATGTCCTTCTCATCTAATATGTATTTAAAGAACGGTCACCATTTTGGGGTGTTCTTCATTTTCAAAAGTTCTAACAAAGATTTGATAGCTATAAAATAAGTCGAATTAAAAGAGCGGCTGGCAATCTCCAACCAGCGCGCTCTCAAAATAAAGAAGGCAAAATTCGATACGATTGATGTAAATACGGAACGGAAGTTACTAAGCATGAAACGAAATACGAAACCAAATTCTGTATAAGAATTTTTTAATATAAATGTCCAAAATAAGGTTGTTTTTTTTTTAATTTATTTATTGTGATAACACAAGTGTTAATAAAAAAAAACTTTCATACATTATTTATGACAAAATTCTGTGATAAAAAATGTGAAAGACAGAAAGACAGTCCAAGAATTATTTTTATAGGAGCTCTAAAAGAGCTTTCACACAGATTATCAAAGATCTCATTGAATACAGCCTGTGGTGTTCCCTGGAAGCTGAGTGACAACAAGTCTCCCCAGATTTTCCAGTACTCTCCACCTCTTTCAGTACCACTTGCAAATAAATTTGCATTATCGCAACAGATGCTTGCCATTGATTTCTCATTGGCGGTGGCCATTGGTCTTTACTGGAATTTGAGTGGCAATAAGCCTTCCCAAGGTCACAGGTCTCTTTGCACTTATACAGTGGAGGTCTGGTCAGTGCTCACTCTTCGGTTTTTCCTTCCTCCTTGACTACTTAGCTATTTGGCTTAACTCTTTTTTGGGGGGAGGAGGGGAAGTGATGTGGTGATGGGGGTGGGGTTAGAGAACTTATTGGTATGCAGCTTCAATGTTCTTGGTTCCACGTAGCGCTTCATGTTTTGTCTTTGTGCCAGTTTGTCTGGTCTACGCTTTGGTTTGTCTGTGTTAGTCTCCACACTCAAGGGTTTTTCCTTAATATTTCAGCTGTTTTCATTATTGTTGTCCGTTGTATTTTCCAGTCATTCCTCCGATTCCAATTTCTCCCATTTTTTCTTTTATTATTATTATTATTATTATTAATAAGAATTATTTTTATATTATTATTATATTATACTAGCAGGCCGCCCGGCGTTGCCCGGTCGTAAAATATGCGTAAATATTATATTTTTATCCATACAGAAACTGAGACATGTGCCTGCGAGTGTAAAGTTTTTTTTCTAAACAGTTCACTTCTTGAAACTAAAAGAAAATACTCGAGATGAGATTGAAACCAGAACCTAAAGACAGTGAGTCAAATATGATAACCATTAAGCCAGCTTGACATGGTCTTTAAAAAGTATTTTCAAACCAGCTTATTCTTAACACAAAGAATTTGTTATGTGATCGATTTGCACACACATAGTCGTGAAACAGTTGACAAACAGATAAAAATCGGATGATCCCCCACATACTAACTTTTCAATTTTAATCCCTTAGCAATTCGTTTTTTTTTTTCAGATGAAAACCGATTAAAATTTTTCCATGTCTGAATACCCTATATAACAAATTTCAGGTTTATAGATCCAAAATTTGTTGAGTATATAGGTTGAGAAGTGTCCTCACACATACACACATTCTCACTTCTTTAGATATGATGGAACAAATAACCTAAGCATGGTACACTAACCTAAGCATGACAGAGCAACCAAAATACTATTTCAAACCTAAGCATGACAGACTAACCAAAATACTGTTTACTAGCAGGACCTGTGGAAATTCCACAGTGAACTCTTTCATATGTAATATTTTGATGTTAGCATGCTGTGGATGTTCAGTATAAATGGAGTGCAGCTCTTTTGTTAAAACTGCAAAAGTATTTATCTAAGCGAACAGAGACGCTCGACGTAGCCTTGTCGTAAAATACGCTTAAATATGATATTTTAATGTATGCAGATTTCGCATACATACGCTATATAAGGAATCAATTTTCTATCGATTTTTAATAAAGTTGTTATTTCACAAATAAAAAAAAAACATATCCATATGATTTGGGTGCATTAGTTGTTTGTTTTTGTTTTACGGCATATCAACCCTTTTCAGGTTATTTAATGCCGAATCTAGTGATTTTGAAGAAAAGTTTTTTAATAGGATATATTTGTTTTTTGTTTTTTTAAGTCAGTTTCTATTTAACCCATAGTTGAGACCATAACAGGTACTACCACTCTGGGTCAGAGTGGACCTGGGAGCAATGCCAATTAAAGGGTGGCTCCACACTCCACAAAGCCCGCAAGCTGGGGCTTCACAATCGGATATAGTTTAAGGTCATATCCAGGACCTTGGGTGCATTAGCTTTAATCCAAACCAAAACTTATGAAGATATATATATATATATATATATATATATATATATATATATATATATATATATATATATATATATATATAACTTGAGCTCTTTCAGCTTTAATCGAAACCGAAACCAAAACTTATGAAGAATTCTTGGTAAAATCATTTATTACAAGAAATGGAAGTACATAAAAATTAAAGAACCCAGATGTAAACGTGACAGACACGCTATCATATTAAAATATAGATAATCTAAGCGTGATAGACCAATCTAAGCATAACAGACCAACCAAAAATACTGTTCACAAACCCAAGCGTGACAAAGCATCCAAAATACTAAGTGAATGCTGTTCCATATTTGCATCAACCGTATCCATTACGACCATCTTTATTTTAGGGGTGCGCTGGTTGGAGATTGCCGAGAGGTTTTTGTGGGATCAGAAGATTCTGGGCGAAAATGTATCTGGTCGTAAAGTGAACGGAGTCTGGTAAGTTTCAAATGAACATTCGCACTTAACCTACGTTAGGGCCGTTCACAAGCAGAACTGGCATCCATCGTCTTGCCTCAGCAGGTAAATAATTTACGTTAGTTCTGCTGGGTAGTCACATAGCAGGGCAACGCTATCACCGTGGGCCGTAGTAATAAACTGCTCATCAATTCAAAATCAGATATTCATGAGAAATGTGTGAACCTGAAATGAATTTCACAGCTCAGTGGTAAAGGCAAAGGTAATTGGCCATGAGGTTAAATTTAAAGTTTTCTCTTAAATTGAGAACCAACCCTTTAAAGTTATCTATGTTTATATGCACTCTAATAAAACTAGACACACTGCCGTAAACATCGATGGTGAGAGTAGTCTTTGAATTTTATTTTAAATTTATATTCTTTTATTTTTTATGGAAATCGCTCCAGACAAGGCATGAAGCCACTTGATGTAAGGAACGCATTTTTTTTTTTTTTTTTTAATATTACTTCAGGGTCAAAAAAATTTTTTTTTTTTTTTTTAAATATTACTTCAAGGGTAAAATTTTTTTTAAAAATATTATTTCAAGGTCAAAATTTTTTTTTAAATGTTACTTCAAGGCCAAAAATTTTTAAATATTACTTCAAAAATTACCAACAAGTGTTACATGAAATAGATTCTGACCGAGAAAACAGCAATTCCTCTCTTTTTGTCAGAAATGTCACTCGTGGAATACGAGGACTGAAGGATAACATAAGGGAAGTAAGAGTCATGCGGCTGCCAAAGAAAACTCAAGAATCACTTTCTACTCCCCTTAAAGCGGAGTAGAGAATCTAATTTGTTTCAACATCTCTATGAAAATAAAAATCGTTCACTTTTGTGGCTATATCTTTTTAATATGAATTAGCAGAACTAGTAATTGAAAATTTTTAAAACACATTATAAAAAAAATGAATAAAAAATGAATAAAAAATAAAAAAAAAAAAACAAAAAGAATAACAATGAATTCAAAATTTATTTTTTAGTAAATTCTTTTTTTAACATTTTAAAGCTGAAATTTATGCAAAAAATAATTTAATGAAAATAAATTTAAAAAATAATTTAATGAAAATTTATGTAAAAAATAATTTAATGAAAATTTATTTAAAAAATAATTTAATGAAAATTTATGTAAAAAATAATTTAATGAAAATTTATGTAAAAAATAATTTAATGAAAATTTATGTAAAAAATAATTTAATCAAAATTGTAACGTGCATTTAAGGGTGAAGGAATTAATGTTTTGGGCCAATTTTTCGATATTTGTCGTCCGAAGGGTCGACCTTCAAAATGATACCGATCTTCTGAAAATTCGCCGCCTCTGTCGAAAGTTTTTGCGAAACATACATACATTTAAATAGACAGGTGAGATTTATCTTATAAATTATTTAAAAAAAAAAAAAAAAAAAAAAGAAGATATATTATTAATATTTTTTACCCAGAATTTTGATAAGTTCAGATGAATCACAATTCGGTAATTGTTCATATACACATAAAGTTTAAGCCAGGATAAGATGATTAATTTGTAAGCTTCAAAATTACCAGTTGTTATAATCGAGCTTTCATATATTATTTTCGCAAAACGAAAACAACGAACATCGGAGTGATAGAAACAAGTTGTGTATTTTCATTATCTTTTACAATCGTTTCGTGATTGATCACGAACGATCGTAACGTATTATGAGAATATACAACTTGTTGCTATTAATCCAATCTTTGTTGTCTTGAGTTCGTGAAAATATTATATATCGTATAGAATATCCTTTTTTTTTTTTAAATCTTTTAAACCCTTGATACTGTTTTCAACAGCTCCAAGTGAAAAGTGCCTAAATGTCTCCAAAATGTATTATTTTCAGCTCATAACACAAAAAAACAAATCCATTCTAACAATAACAAAAAGTGAGCCATATCATTAATCTTTATTTTAAGATAAAAACAAATACACAAATGCAGCCAATGACAAGGCAATCAATTATCTACACTCACATTTTTCATTGACTTGTACAGAAGGGGAAAAAATTCAATGACACCGGAAGAATAAAAAAAAATACAAGATTTTTGTTTTCGGTGTCTAAACATTTCAAGGTTACTTGAAATATCTATCACCGATTAAAATACTTTAAATTAGTGTGTGTGTGTGTGTGTGTGTGTGTGTGTGTGTGTGTGTGTGTGTGTATATATATATATATATATAATATAGTATATATATATATATATAATATAGTATATATATATATATATATATATATATATATATAATATAGTATATATATATATATATATATATATATATATATATATATATATATATATATATATATATATATATATTTGAAGCTTACAAATTAAGTCATCTTATCCTGACTTAAACTTTATAGATATATGAACGATTACCGAATTTTGATTCATCTGAACACATCCAAATTCTGGGTAAAAAAAATATATAATATATATACTATAATATATTATATATACTATATGTATATAATACATACTATAATATATTATATATACTATATGTATATAATATATACTATATTATATATACTATATGTATATAATGTATACTATAATATATTATATATACTATAATATATTATATATATATATGTGTGTGTGTGTGTGTGTATAGGGAATAAATGACAAAAAACTATATTCCAAAGTTCACGATATTGACCATCTTACAGTTTATTCCTTTAATTCAGTTGACATATACAATTCTTGACAATATCTGTTTCGTAGCGCAAAAATCAATCACTTATTATATCAACCAGTGAATCTATGATGCCCTTAACTCATCAGAAGAAATAGCAACAATCAATCCGTCAAAAGGAAATAAAGTGTGATTTGACAGGATTAAACCCCGAAAATTGGAAGAGAAACAGAGGTATTTGCAGCTTCAATGAAACCGGAATAAAAAACAAAAAACAAACTTTTTTTCTTTCTTTTAGATTTTTGTTTTCGGTGTCTAAACATTTCACGGTTACTGGAAATATCTATCACCGATTAAAATACTTTAAAGCAATGTGTGTGTGTGTGTGTGTGTGTGTGTGTGTGTGTGTGTGTAGCAAAAAATGGTAATTAGTAAAAACCGGAATAGTGTGCTCAATACTTATAAAATAAAAATTCACCATATTCCCTCTGCTTCATTTTTTGTTCTGGTTATCAAGTAAGATCTTTGACTTACTTGCAGTTTCATCAAATACTTTTGCAAGCAAAATCCGATCCGGCATTTTTGCTAAATCCTACCCTCTGATGAGAAGGAAAGTATTTCTTCAAAACTCCGCGGATTAAGGACTATCCATTTTTTTTAGTGTTTCCTTTTCAAATTAAATATGTTTCTAACTTTTTTCAAAGTGTTTTTTAAAATGTTTTTTTTTTTTAACTATTTGCTCTTTATATATATATGTATATATATATATGATTAAAATAATGGAAATAGTATTCCGACAAAGTAGAGAAATAAAAAGGAACAAACCGTATTATGTGTTCATCAACTTTTCGTCTTTATTTCGAGACTTCCTCAGGATTCATCTATATATATGTATATATATATGTATATATACATGTATATATATATGTGTATATGTATATGTATGTATATATATATGTACACACACATATATATATGTATACTATTATTATTATTATTATTATTATTATTATTATTATCGTTTTATCTACTTAGTTACACATGTGAAAATTACCGAATCGCATCAACGATCAGATAATTTCATCAAACTTTATAGAAATAATTATTTCTGTAAAGTTTAATGAAATTGTCGCATCGTTGATGCAGTTCGGTAATCGAAACGTGTGTAACTAAGCAGATAAAACGGTAATAATAATAATAATAATTATATATATATATCAAAAATCGTAAGTAGTATTGAGCCCTCTATTCAGGTTTTTACTAATTGCCATTTTTGCAATCTTGTTGATCTTTTTTAAAACGATAATATGATTAGATAGCATCTTCACCTCGAAGATCATTTTTCTTCGAAAATCGCTCATATTTTATTTGGACATATATAAAATTTATTTTATTTATTTATTTATTTTTTTAAACAATAATCTATGGACATGCATGTTTTGAGATTCCTACCTCTCTCCAGCCTAGCTTGACAATGTCTCTAGGAATCGAATCCCAGACTATATATATATATATATATATATATATATATATATATATATATATATATATATATATATATTCGTCTTAATACTTTTAAAATATAGGCTTTAATTGCAATTTCAGAATGAGAAAAACAAAAACTTTATATATATATATATATATATATATATATAAGTAAAGTTTGTTTTGTTTTTCTCATTCTGAAATTGCAATTAAAGCCTATATTTTATATTTTAAAAGTATTAAGACGAATATATATATATATATATATATATATATATATATATATATATAAGTAAAGTTTAAATTTTGTTTTGTTTTTCTCGTTCTGAAATTGCAATATTAAAGCCTATATTTTATATTTTAAAAGTATTAAGACGAATTTCTTAATATACTCAGCCATGGATGTGCGAGCGACTTCATGAAGTTTTATTAAACGAACATTAATTATTTATTCATTTTTATTGTTTCTTATATGACGATTAGTTTCATTTTTTTATTATTACGCTTCATTCTTGTTAAGCACAGTTTCTGCATCGTACATGATAGCATAGAATTTAGAATGAAAAAGTTCTTACACACGATCATGTGTGTATATATATATATATATATATATATATATATATATATATATATATATATACAGGGTGTTCACAAAGTCTGGCTACATTATGTAGCTAGACTTTGTGGAAGCATCTTGTAGATTATGTACCCAGACTTTGTGGGCACCCAGTATATATATATATATATATATATATATATATATATATATATATATATATACATACACACACACACACAGGGTGCCCACACAGTCTGGCTACATAATCTACAGGATGCTTCCACAAAGTCTGGCTACATAATGACTTTGTGGACACCCTGCATATATATATATATATATATATATATATATATATATATAAGTGACGTTGGTGTATGTGTGTGCGAAACGTTTCTACCAAACTCCTCTCTGAATATTTGGTCTACAGACTTTACACTTGATGTATAGAGTATTTGGACTTCAGAGCCCCGCAGAGCATGCATACATATACATTTTTAGCTGTCGTTTAATTTTTAGGGCGTAAAATATGCTTAAATATATCTTAATTTATCTATATTTTGTACATATTATTATAAGGTTGTGATTTCAAAAGTTAAAAAGTATTTGGGTGCCATCAGCTAGAATCGAAACCGAAAGCAAAACTGTAGAATTAAAAGCTGGTGACGTTACCACTGTACCAACGTAACATGCATATGAACTGATTAAAAATTAAAATGTACAAACTGTATAACGATTTAAAAAATTTTGGACCTCCTTTTTGATGCCTTAAAAACTATTTTAACCGGCTAATGACCCATAAAAGAACGGCACATAAAAAATTACAATTATTTGAGGCCGCTCTGCGACTTTTAGTTTCAGGGGAAATAGAGTTTGAAAATATGGAGACAGACAGACACACATATAGCCTTTTTATATATTAGATTTCTGCAGGAAATTTTGAACTCAATGGCAGAGTAAGAATAAAGTTCGAAAGAACTCAATAAAACTAGTTAGCCCTTTCTTACAATTTCCCTTCGTTCGAGGCGGTGAGGATTTTCAGTATACGTGTACAAGGTTAATGGGAACGAACTCCAGCAGAGTGCTCGATTATTAAGTGAACTTAAAAATTAAGAACGCAATATTTATTTATACATGTGTTAACAAAAAAGATCAAAACACCATTGATGCCGTCGGTTTCTAATCCAAACAAAGGGGAACTATAGTTGATCACTCATGCTTAGATATAAGCAGAGGCTGAAGAAAGTCGTTCCCTTTTGTTTTGATTTGTCCTTTCGAATGCAATGATTTTTTTTTATCTTATCAATAAAATAAGGGAGCATCTCAGTCGATGCATTTATTTGTCTTTGCACTTTCGGATATCTCACTGGTCATCTTCAAGGATTTATCCACTAATACAAATTAGGTACTTCTATATGACAGGGCGCATATCGATAAGAATGTTCTCAACGATGGTTTACAGAAGAGACCGGAATTTTTAAGCGTCTGAGTAAAAAAATTAAAAATAAAATAAAAATTTATGAGTATTGGCTGAGTTCATCTGTTGATATTTTGAATGATAACAACTGTTTTGCTCTTCAATGCAGCTAGACTAGTAATACCTCAAGCCCGGATTGGAACAAGACCGCCTAAGCGACAATCAGTGCTTCTAACCGCTAAGCTATTCAGCTGCTGCTAAGAAGAGTATGTGAAATTACAATGACCAAGCATTGTCGAAACATCTAAACTTTATTTGTTTACACAAAGAGCATTGCTTTATACGATAGCGGCAGTTTGTTATTTCACTCCCTAATATGCTCACGACTACACGCGCGCACACACGGCATAATCACGTTGAAATGCCAGTTCTCTTCAGATCACCGAAGTTAAGCAACGTTGAACCTGGCTAGTACCAGATGAGTGACCATTTGGGAATTCTAGGCGCTGTATGTACTCTCCGCTTATCTCGGCATTGTTTCCAATCTCCACTTGCCATTAGTATTCAATAACACCGACTCAAGAGAGGTGTGGTTGATGATTGCGCAACTCTTGCCACAAAAATTCCAAGCGCAGGCACTCTTCTGACAAGACTGAAGAAAACACCACCACACACACGCGCGCGTGTGTGTGTGTATTTATTTATTTATTTATTTGTGTGTGTATGCATACGTTTGTGTGAAAATCTGTATAAATGTGTTTCCATTATTATTATTGTGTGTGTGTGTGTGTGTGTGTGTGTGTGTGTGTGTGTGTGTAATAAAAGGGGTACAGAAATTCCAACGTAAGGAAAAAAAATGTATATATAAATGAGTGGGGGGGGTCACAAATATTTGTTATGATTTTCATATACGTGTTTTATAATTTGATATTTTCATTTTTTCAAATTACTGAATAATAATTTGAATTTAAAATTGAAATTATTGAAAGAATAACAAATAATTTGAAAAATGAAAATATCAAAGAATAAAACACGCATATATAAAAACATAATTGTTGGTGACTCCCCCGTCTCTCTCTCTCTCTCTCTCTCTCTCTCTCTCTCTCTCTCTCTCTCTCTCTCTCTCTCTCTCATATAATTGTACAGAAGGTCAGAAAAACATGGTACCGTCGGTTTCAAGCCAGGTGTCAATGTTTTGCTGACCTTCTGTAAAAATTTTAAATAGATAAATATTGGGCTCTTATATTGAAAAGGTTTTTCTTTGTAATCGAGCACTTCGTTGGAATTCTTTCCCCAAAAACAGTAAACATATATATATATATATATATATATATATATATATATATATATATATATATATCTCCGTTCATGTTTATATGTACTTATATACAATTGTGTTTATGCGCGTATGTCTGCATGTACACACCTGTGTATAAGTGCTTATACGCTTGTATGCATAGAGATATTGTGTGTGTACATATGTTTATCTGTATATGTCTCTGTGTACATATGCAAATATGTTTGCATGCCTGTGTGTATGCATGGTTGTATATGCGTACGCAGGTGTGAGTGTGTGTAACCTGTATTTATGTGTGTATACGCTTCTGTATCTGTGTGTGCATGTCTATTTGCATCCATGATGCACGTGTGCATGTATGTACGTATGCATGTAATTTTCAACCGTAAAATCAGATTATTTATAAGCAGACAACAAAAGCAGTTTGTTGACTGTGTACTTGCAGGAAGTGGGTGAAGGTACAAAATACCCCACCTCTCTACTCGAATACACGTGTGTGTGTGTGTGTGTGTGTGTGTGTGTGTGTGTGTGTGTGTGTGAGAGAGAGAGGGAGAGAGAGAGAGAGAGAGAAGGAAGAAAACTAGACAAGGTGAGTCACAAAGAAAAACAACAAAAAATGGGGGACAAAAAAAGCAAATCATTCAGTCAACGCTTAAGACGTATTTGACAAAGACAACGAAACACCTGATACCCGTCCACCCGACCGCTGAGTGTAAGGCAATTGATAGCCAGAGTACTAAATGACTCGACGTATGCGTGGGACCCCTGTAAAGAATCAAGTTATAGCAGCGAAACAATCTTTACTTGATATTGATACAGAAAGAAAAACAGTTAAAAAAATAAAAAAAACCTTTCTTTGCTAAAAGGTATTTCACACGAGAGTATGAAAAAATTTCTACACGAAACAAAAAAAATGCCCGTCTTGTTTTTCAGGAGTTTTTTTTTTTGTATTTATTTTTTTTTTAGGGGGGGGGGCGGGTCTTTTACAAATGCCCCTCTCCCTGATTTATCTGTTTCCGTACTAGTTTACTAGTTTTGTTTGTCAGTTTAACGACAGTTCAACCTTTTTTTATTATTATTATTATTATTTAATGCAGATAATAAACATCTAGGGCTAAAACTGAAACGTAGGTTGGATCGTCACGTCACACATAGTCAATCCAGCGTCCAAATGACTATTGTAGTAATTGTTGTGGTGAAATTGTATTAAAACACATGCAGAGGGATCCTAGAATACTCGGGGTTTTTTTCTTTTCTTTTTTTTTTTTTTACAAAGGAGTCGCCACCTGTCAAGGCCCGGAGGCCACTCGAGGATAAAGGCTAATGAGTATACGGTAGTGAATGAGGCCATATCGTAGGAATCGTTAGTAGTGGAAATTTGGCAATTTGGATTAAGGGGACAGCTTATCAAGAACTTGCTTACGTTAGACAAGAACCTATTTACTATGCCTCCCCACGGGACAGAGTTAGACACCAGGGTCGTTTTTTAAAAAGGTACAAAAATAAAAAAAATTGTCTCGGTCGTGAAGGACTGATCCTCCACCGAAAGAGAACAAGAAATGGAGCATCTGAAGAACAGATACTACACTTTGATTTTTACCAAAAGGCCAAAGACAAGAAGACCGCCATATTGTAGTCAGCTGGAAAGCAGACAAACGGAACAGAGTTCCACGGGCGTGCAGTTCTAAGAAAGAAGCTTTGCTCTTGGAATCTACGTTTAGGTTTAGGCACAGATAAAGAGTGGTGGGAATTATTGATAGTGTTTTCAGCTAGACGAGTGTTTTTCATGAAAGTTTGGTAAGGCGGGAGACCATAGATTGGAGCTCAGACGAGCACTTTCCATGAAAATAAGGATAAAGCAGAGACGGGCTCGCAACGTCTCTTTTGTGGGAAAGAGGTTGCAGGGAAGAGAAAAGAGCATCCCTACTACGAAGTCTATTTTGAACTTTGTTAACGCAGGGTAAGTGCTCCTAGCAGCTCCTGCCCGGATGCGGCAAGAGTACTCCATTCTTCGACGTTTACCATAGGCCATAAAAATTACTTTTTGACTAAGATCGCTTGTTTGTATTTTTAAGTTCTTTTAAAATGTTTTATTTATTACATCCCGAAAGTTCAATCGTTTTTACGCGCGATTACATTTTTGCAGACAAGATGGCCGCCACCGATAACACGAGAGTTACACTTTTTTCATCGATTTTTCTTTTTAAACATAATCACAACTAATAACTGTCATCAATCGTGCAAAAATGTTCAACCGAACTATATATAGTATAGTATTTTTGTGCAATTTTCGAAAATCCGAATGCTGAAGAGAAGTAGGAACCTCGAAACATGCTGGTCCGTAGATTACTGCTTTAAAAATGATAAATTAAAATATTTGTTTACGTCCAAATAAAATATGGGAGATTTTCTAAGAAAAAAGATCTTTATGGTGAAGACGCTAGTAAACCGTATTATCAACAAGATTCATATGATATATATATATATATATGTGTGTGTGTGTGTGTGAGATATATATATATAAATATATATATATATAGAGAGAGGGAGAGAGAGGGAGAGAGAGAGGGAGAGAGAGGGAGAGAGAGAGGGAGAGAGAGGGAGAGAGAGAGGGAGAGAGAGAAGGAAAGAGAAAGAAATATAAGTTGAGCCCTATTTAGGTAATTGAGAAAAGACGGTCAATTCTTAGTACTTAATTTACTCTCATTTATATGTTAGTTGCTGGTGGCCTGGAGAGAAAAAAATTGTAGCCTGCAAACCCAAAGGTGGTTTTATTGACTGGATAAAATCTCTCGGCCAGCAGTAATTACCTCATGCTACACAACTACTTCAGATGATTAACCACAAAAAAATTGATAAAATAACAATATATAATCACTTTTTATTTTTTCCTTTAGTCCTTACATTTCATGTTTCAGACAAAGGGGAAAGAATTGCTGTCTTCTCTGTCTGAATCTATTCATCGAGCATTTATCGTAGATTCTTTTTTTTTTTTTTTTACCTTAAAGTGGTATCTTTCAGATCCTTACATCAAGTGTCTTCATGCCTTGTCTGGAGCGATTTTCATTAAAATATAAAAATAATTAAAAAAAAAAAAACATCTTTTTATCCTCCGGTGTAGATTAGGACGTTACTTTATCTATTTTGAAATATAGTCGACTGAATTCCCATTCCAAAATTTTTGAAAATCTAACATTTGTCCATAAGCCTATAGTCTCCCATCTCAATTGTGCCGCCATGAAGTGACCTGGAGTATAACTTCAAGTCACAGTTAGAATTCGATTCAACTGAGCACTGTCAATAATGGACTAGTTTGGTCTAATTTTATGGCATATCGACCCTTTTTTAAAGCAAAATACCATTTACTGAGAACCATTATTATTGGCTCATAAGGAGCCTTCACAAAGGTCATCAAAGATCACTCCTTGGAACCGGTCTGGGGTGTTCCCTGGAAGCTGAGTGACAACAAGTCTCCCCAGAATTCCAGTACTCTCCACCTCTTTTGATAATATTTGCAAATAAATTTGCATTATCGCAACAGTTGCTTGCCACTGATTTCTCGTTGGCAGTGGCTATCAGTCTTCACTGTAATTCGAGTGGCAATAAGCCTCCCGAAGGTCCCACTTCTCCTTTTACTCATCCAACGGAGGTCTGGTCAGTGCTCTCTCCCAGGTCTTTCCTTCCTTCTTGACTATACTTGGCTGTTTGGTCTTTTTTTATTTATTTTTTTTTGAGGGTGGGGCAGTGAGAAAAAAAAAAAAAAAGAAAAAAAAAGTAGAAAAAGGAAAATGAACCACTACATGAATCCGAAAGAACTTAAACTGCAAAAAAAAAAATCTTCGATGCTCCCTCCCACACCATTTTGTGGCATATAAACCTCTTTTTTCTTTCTAAACCAAAATACTTTTTACTTGGAACCATCATCTATATATTAATACCGTAGTACCTTTAACATACGCATGCCAAACATTTGTCCATAAAGTTACAATCTTCCATCTCAACTGTGCCGGCCATGAAGTGGCCCGGAGTATAACTTCAAGTCAGAATTAGAATTCGATTCAACCGAGCACTGTCAAGTTGTATACAACTGAAGTTAAAAAGGACAGGGTTGGAGAAAGGATAGAATTCCACACAAATAATTAGATTTGATCAGACTACTCAACACATCACGCATCGCAATGACAATGCCTACAACCTTCCGACTCCCTCTCTTCAATACCAACCACACCACAGACTATACGTGATTTGGAAGCATAATTAGATCTATATACTCAGATATTCCTGACCAATTACCAATGTTAATTGCTTAGATCTTTGCCCTTACTTGTCATCTGATGAAGAGGATATGGAATCGACCCCATCTCTCGCCACCATCAGGACAAGATGTGATCACAAGGCCATAATAAAGACCTTTCAGTTACTAATATGCTGGGGGATGAATAATACGCACATGCCTGTCAACAATGACGTCCTCCCCATTTCAGGGCAACAAGGGGCAGGTGCTGCATCCGCAAACTGGTGACAAGTTTCTTAGATGATAAGAATAGTTAACTGCTTATGCTATGGCATGACGTGTTCGTAGACTCATCAACAAGAATATAGATTATTTCATGACGGAATAGTTTGGTCTCGTTTTTTTGGCATATCGACCCTTTTTTAAACAAAATATTATTTACTGGGAACCATTATTATTATTGTTGTTGTTATTATTATTATTATTATTATTATTATTATTATTATCATTAATATTATTATCATTATTATTAATATTATTATTATCATTATTATTAATATTATTATTATCATTATCATTATTATTATTATTAATATCATTATCATTATTATCATTGTTGTTGTTGTTATTATTATTATTATTATTATTATTAATATTATTATCATTATTATTAATATTATTATTATCATTATCATTAATATTATTATTATCATTATCATTATCATTATTATTATTATTAATATCATTATCATTATTATCATTATTATTATCATTATTATTATTATTAATATTATTATTATCATTATTATTATTGTTGTTGTTATTATTATTATTATTATTATTATTATTAATATTATTATCATTATTATTAATATTATTATTATCATTATTATTATTATCATTATCATTATCATTATTATTAATATCATTATCATTATTATCATTATTATTATTAATATTATCATTATTATTATTATTAATATTATTATCATTATTATTATTATTAATATTATTATTATCATTATTATTATTATTAATATTATTATCATTATTATTATTATCAATATTATTTTTATTATTATTATTATTATTTTTATTATTATTATTATTACAAGAAAAAGTAGGAAAAGGAACAACTACATGAATCAGAAAGAACTGAAACTGCAAAAATTATTTGATGCTCCCCCCACACACCATTTTTGTGGCATATCAAACCTTTTTTAAGCAAAATATTATTTACTGGGAACCATTATTATTATTATTATTATCATTATTATTATTATTATCGTTATTATTATTATTATTATTATTATTATTATTACAAGAAAACAAGAAAAAAAGTAGAAAAAGGAAAAGTAACCACAATATGAACCCGAAAGAACTAAAACTGCAAAAAAAAAATCTTTGATGCCCCCCCCCCACCATTTTTGTGGTATATCAACCCTTTTTCTAAACCAAAATATTTTTTACTCGAAACCATAATCTATGTATTAATAACGTAATACCTTTAACGTACGTCACAGTTTCTAAATTATAAATCATTTGATCGGGAGACTATTTATTAAAAAAGAGGACAGAATATAATAACATACAACAAACATTAAATTAGTATATATATAATTAAATTAGTATATAGATATGCTAATTTAATGTTCAGGGTATGTTATCACCTTCTATCCTTTTTTTAATTAATAGGATCTCCCGATCATCGAAGACGCAGTATAAAAAAAATTAAATAAATAAAAAGTTGTTGCTTTTGGGCCGTACATGAAACTAAAATATACCTTATTGGTCTTCTGATTAGGATCGAAGAGTAGTATCTGTTCTGTCTAAAGATGGTATAATGATAATGGTGGTGTTTCCATCCGCACCGAGCATCCATACAATGGAAATATGTCACAGGCTCCTATAAGAATACTGGAGATAAACCATAATATTTACATAGATTCTGGCACTACATTAACCATTTTTCAGTTTTAACAAAAGGTCTACAATAATATCGCAGGGTCTCCATTCACACTAAACGTCCACAGAATACCCAGTGGCAATATATTACTTAAGATGCTGCTGTGGAATTTCCACATGTGCTGCTAGTTATTATTATTATCTATATATTAATACGATAGCGTATGTGTTCTGTATTTATTTATTTATTTTTATTTATTTTTTTGCTTAACACACAATTCCAAACACCTGTGCAACGCTGGGAACCCAGGCTAGTCATATATATATATATATATATATATATATATATATATATATATATATATATATATACCCTTTCTCTGTACACTGCCCTCTCCTTATTTTCATTTTCCTGGGAAACATATTTAGTTGTTGTACACATATTTAAAACGATAAAAAAAAAGATCGTTATTTTAAAACATTTCATTTTGTTTCTTTTAATATCCTATTTTATTCAATTTTTCCGTTTTTCATTTTCTTTCCATAAAATGTCAATGTGTTAGTTTTACTTCATAAAATGATTATTGACCTGCTGACCTTTGCTTCTTTGCCTTCGAAGTTGTTTTTCTTTATTTTTTTCAGAGTTGTCAACTGCTTTATATCAAACTAAACCCTGGAAAATGTCTCCTCATAATAACAATAATCATTTCAATAATAGTTGCTTTGTAATTTCTACCTGTCACCAAACAAATTGACTCCAAAAAGAAACATGTATGACCTTTTAAAAATTGATGATTAATTAAGGTTTCCATGCTCTCATTTTCTAAATTCCACATACACCTAGTTTTTATTTAGTAGAAGCTGGGAGGGGTGGGGGTAGCGGTGCTCAATCGTAAAATACGCTTAAATATATTTTATTTTATCCAGATTCGTATATATATTATTATAAAGTCAATTCTCTATCGATTATTTTATGATACTAGCGGTTCAGCCCGACTTGGCATGGGTCCTATGTACTGTTCATAACTTATATATATATATATATATATATTAAAATGTTTGATTCATGTCCAGGTAATCTACATCTAAAATTTCAAGTGTTTAGACCCGAAATTGGCGGAGGAGTTTGGTAGTTTTCAAAGGTCAAATCGTTGAACTTTGACCCCTTGACACCCAAATTTCTGGCCGAAAACCGATTAAAAAGATTTTTCCAAATCTCAATACCCCCTTATGTCAAATCTCGAGTCTGTAGACTGAAAATTGACAGAGTAGTTTAGTAGGAAAATGTACACACACACACACACACAATTTCACTTTTATAGATATATAGATTGTACCCAATATCAAGTAGTCATTTCAAAAGTAAAAAAAATGTTTTTTTTTAATTATGACTTGGGTGCCATCAGCTAGAATCGAAACCAAAACCAAAATTTGTAGTGTGTGGGCCAGAGACGTTACCACATGAGCTATCATCAATCGAATAAGGAATAACTGAAAATAAACTAACATTAACGTGCGCATATATATATATATATATATATATATATATATATATATATATATATATATATATATATATGCACATGCATAGAAGAGCAGTTTTTCTTGACTTAGTTCTAATTTTTTCCAATTTGGACCCTTTAGCAACTATTTAATCCAGGTAAAGGCCCATAAAAAAACGTTTCCTCTGATTTCTAGTAATGTTCACCTTTTTCGATAACCTTGGCAAATGGCTGTGTTAAAGCAACAGCCATTTACCCTTGATTTTTCGCTGTAATGATCATTAGTTTTCCCTAGGATTGGGTGACAATAAGCTTCCCCCAAAGTCCAAGTACTCTCTGCATCCTTTCAATGGAGGTTTGGTTAGTGCTCTCACTCCTTGGTTTTTCCACCCTCTTTGGCTCTTAACGATTATTTTGTGTCCTATCAGCCGAATCTGTTTTTGAATGGTGGTTGTGGGGGCATAAAGCTCTTTTGTGTGTCACGCTTTCTGGCAAATTTGATTGGTTGAGATTTAATCCTAGAATACACATTTACGAACACTAAGTTCTATTTGATTAGCGTGTTCTCACCGCTATATTTGTCTTTAATTCTATCAAATTTAGTGTTTATATTTCAAAAGTTGTTAAGAAATAATTGATTTTAAGGAAAGGGCAGTGTACAGAGAAAGGGTATATATATATATATATATATATATATATATATATATATATATATATATATATATGACTAGCCTGGGTTCCCAGCGTTGCACAGGTGTTTGGAATTGTGTGTTAAGCAAAAAAAAAAAAAAAAAAAGTAGGCAAGCAGGCTCGAACCCATACTACGAAGAAGGAAAAGAACGTGAAAAAAAAAAAACGTGACGTCTTCGCTATTCCATCCATCGCCAAACTGGATATATATATATATATATATGGAAGGGAGGGATATGAGGTATCAAGGGGGGGAATAGAAAAGCATAGGTAGAAGAGAGCCGGGAATGAAGAGAGATTCGCCGGTAAGGGGGGGAGATAAGATGTAAAGAGGAAGAGGGGAAGAGAGAGGAAGACAAGTAGGAGAGAGGGAAGGCAAAGGGAGGGGAAGACGAAGAGAGAGAGAGAGATGTGAAGAGATAAATGGATGAAATAGATGAGAAAGAGCGAAAGATGAAAGTAATATTTGTGTGAAAGTTTTTTGTTTTTTTAAATCACTAATCTATGAGATGCTCGAAATATGCACTCCTGTACTGCAAACACACAACTTGATATACAAACTAAGTCTGACTTTGATGGTTATGCGGTTCAGAAACAGTTTGAGAATTGTTTTGGCATACATTATCTTTGAGATGATCTGACATATAAAAGTATGGTCCAATAAGTGAAGTCCATTCAGAATACCACCGCCTGATGAGACGATCACCAAAGTATCCCCCATATCATTGAATGGTTATATATAAAAAAAAACTTTTCAACATTCATGATTTTAACTTGCTATATAAATCAGCCATATACTTGGATGATCAAACAAGTCTATTCGTTGCAGTATTTCATGCAATATCATCCGCGTTTTCAAAATTACAGCTACGGTTCCGTACAGACTCACAAGATGCATCAACTCATCTCAGAATCTTATTTCAAACTTTATTATGACAGACCAACGAAAATGTTATAACAGACCAACGAAAATGTTCTTTAGAATTTTATTTATAACAGAATAATGAAAATGTTATTTCAAACTTTAGCATGACATTTAAAATTTATCATGAGCGACCGACAAAGCCTCATATAGGGATGCTTAGACGTATCTAAATTAAGATGCGTCCGTCCAATCTACTTGTTTGGTGACGGGAACGCTATTCTAAACTTGAGAGCGACATATCAGCAAGACTAGTCTATCTTTTTAGAAATACTTGAAAACGAAAAAAGTTGGAAAACTCAGTAAAATATTTGCTCAGAAAAAAACAAAATAAAAACACTAGTTAGTGTTAGTCTGTGGTCAGAAAAAAGAGAGAAAAACAAAATGATTGTTTAATGGCAGGAATTTGTGAGATTGTGGGAAGAAAAGGGAGAGGAAACTGATGAGAAGAAAAGTTTCATGGCTAAGCAGCCAATCCTTCAAAGAATAGTGTTCCTATTTACAATGCCTCCCCACGGGACAGAGTTAGACACGAGTGTCTTTTTTTTTTTTTTTTTTTTTTTTACACGTGGAGAAAAGGAATAGTGTTAGCAAGATAACAATCAGGTCTATGGTTTGAACGATAGATATGTTTAAACAACGTGTATTCATTTATACAAACATTGGCTACATATATGCATACATGTTTCTGCTGCAACGCCTTGTGAGAAGCAGCGTCTCCAGGCCAGATTTTATTTCTTATGAAACCAAATTTTAAAAACAAAATAGATATTATGGAGGAGGTGCAGTATATATATATATATATATATATATATATATATATATATATATATATATATTGTTTTTAAATCCCCGAAACAGTGTTTCATGGTAAACAACTGATGATCCCTTGAAAAATAAATTGTTGGTATTATAGTAAATTTTAGAGCGAGTTGATGCAGTGATTGCAGGTGATTAAATGACTTACTGACTAGATGGTTTTCTAACGAATGATAAAAAAATATTTTTTGTATAGTTTTAAAGGTTAAAAACTTCCAAGACTATATATATATATATATATTTTTTTTTTACAAGGGTGTCACCACTTATCAAGGCCCAGAGGCCACTCGAGGATAAGGGTTAATAGGTATACATTAGTCATTGTGATTTTAGCATAGTAAACAGTGGGAATTTTGAAACTTGGATTACTTAGGGGGAAGATTCAATTAGAACTTGTTCACATTGGACTTTTTCTTTTTTTTTTCATAGGTATCAACTCATTATCAAGGCCAAAAGACCACTCAAGGATAAGGGTTAAAGAGTGTACAGTAGAAATTGGACAATATAATAATAATGCAAACACCACCAAGGAGATGATGTTAATGGAGTACTCTTCGGTTGTTGACAGTGTTTAAACACACATTAAGATTTCACACTCATGGCTACTGGCTGACGATTAAATGGAATGGTTAGGATCACTGATTGTCAACTAGACAGTCGGGGTTCGATCTTGTTATAGTCACACATATGAGCTGCGATACAGCTAAACGGTTTGTCTAGTGATTATATATATATATATATATATATATATATATATATATATATATATATATATATATATAAACAGAATGGAGCGGAGAGTCAAACAGTACAGAGTGATAGAGATAGAAACTAGTAAGAGGTGAATTAATTGGTGACTTAATTGCAAATTACGCCCAATCAAAATGAAGGAGTATTTTTTTTCAAACATAACTATTTCAAAACTGAGGAATATTTTAGCATGTATTTTGTAGTATTCAAATGAATAGGAAATCGCCATTAAAGAAACAAACGTTGATTAACACATATTTAGTATAATAATAGAAGATATTTGATGAAAAACAATACAACACTACACAGTTCAGTGAAACGCTTACAGATCTTATCTCTAGCAGGTGCAGAATGATAACATCGAACATCTGTTTATAGTTTGTATTGCCTCTATCATACTCTCCGCTACCGACAAAGGGGTGGGCCCAAGTTTCTTCTAAGCATTGTTTTCAAAATTAGCTATGGCAGTCGTTTCGAAAAAAAATAAAAAAAACAAACAAATAAAAAAAAAACAAGCCAGAAATTGCAATAGAATATTAATATATTTTACTTAATCGGGAAAAAAAAACAGTTTGAGTTCACTTTTGTCTACAAATTTTTAAAGTCTGTGGTACGCAATTCCATGAAGCTGTTTCCTTCTGGAATACAACAGTCGTTTTCAAGTCCAATGTTAACAATTTTTTTTATTGTTCTATTAATAAAATTCCGCTTAGTTTCAACCACCTTCTACAATCCTCACGGTGTTATCACACTGTTCGCCTTAAAAACTGATTAACCCTTATCCTGTAGTGACTTTCAATAAGTGATGCACATATTTTAAAATCTTTCATTTGGACCCCCCCTTTTTTTTATTAATGAGGCATCACTAGGGTTGTGGCAAGAGAATATTCTTATTGTTTTGACTCTCGAGTATATATCAGACACAGTTAATCAATTGAGAACCACACCACTATCTAAAAACCTAAGATATTAACTGATATATACTCGAGAGTCAAAATAATGAAAAGAATATTCTCTTGTCATAGCCCTAGTGAGGACTCATTAATAAAAAGGGGGGGTCCAAATGAAAGATTTTTAAATATGTGCAAGGATTGTGTCGTGAAGAGATTGTGGTTGTTGTGGACCTCGTTTGTATGAAGAGTTGTTTCTCACGTTTATTTAAAACTACAATGGCCAGCTCTCTCGCTCTCTCTCTCTCTCTCTCTCTATATATATATATATATATATATATATATATATATATATATATGGCTAGCAGGGTGCCTGGCATTGCTCGATCGTAAATTACGCTTAAATATGATATTTTATTAATGCAGATTTTGTATTTATCATTATATTATATTAGACCCAATATAATGATTTAAAAAGTAAAAAAAAAAAAAAAAATGCGGGGGATGTAGTTTGCTTGACGCATTGTATAGTATGTAGTTAATTGTAATGTGTAGAAAGCAGTACAATGCGGAAAGACATAAACTGAAGCAGGTGAAAAAGTTTTATTAATACAAATTGCAAATACATGTATACACATTCATACATTTTATATATATATATATATATATATATATATATATATATATATATATATATATATTTGTACCGTGATTACCTGGATAAACCGGTCTGATGGAATATCCATGTTATATAATATTTTGAGAAAGATCTTTTCGTCAGATATTTGACTTTGGTTCAAACGCGTTTCTGTAAACAGTAATAGTCT
Source organism: Euprymna scolopes (assembly GCF_053919585.1). Lineage (NCBI taxonomy): Eukaryota > Metazoa > Mollusca > Cephalopoda > Sepiida > Sepiolidae > Euprymna > Euprymna scolopes. The sequence goes on from NC_136505.1 coordinate 105,451,116, forward strand.
CGCAGCAAACAATAGTCTGAAACGTGTTAATTAGCATTTTATATTATTTAATATAATTAAGTTTAAAAAAAAAAAATGATTTATGCACCACCACCGAGAATCGAAACCAAAACGTTTAGCTTACGAGTTTCTTTTTCCTTTGACGTTTATGCCTGACCTATGAGGACATGTCTGTTGCAAGGTTTAAAATTACAATATGAACCAATAATTATTACTTACGCATGCATATTCGTAAAATAGATTCAGTTAAACGACGTACTGCTTTATTGTGTATCGTTTTTTTTAAGATCGTTGCATTCTCAAGGTTAAACTGGTGAGCATGCTTCCTAATGTGAGCAAAAATGGTGTTAAGGGTGTTATTAGTTTTTATATCTTTCTTATGTTCATATATTCTCTTCTCGGGGTTACGTTGTGTTTCAGCTACGTATATTTTTCCACAGTCACGATAGAGTATGGAATGTACACCTGCTTTGATCTTGGAATTAGGTTTATGGATTAAACCGACCAGAGGATTAGTTAACCAAAATGTGATGAGACGACAACAATTATGGAAAGCAGTAAGAGACTCAGCATCCCAATCCCATCGCGGTTAACCACCTGACGAAGACCAGAGGAATATTTTGCGGAAACGTCGTGAAATGACAACTATGAAGATGAAGATAACAGTCCGCAAATAAATAAATAAATATACAAATTACACCTCTCAAAGGATTTCAATAATAAACAATATGCCAATATGCAATGGCCAACGACTCTTTATCTGAGAGTCCATCTTTCAAACTCCTTGGCCTAACGTTCACAGGAAACATGAGTTGGAACAATTACATTGAAGGCATTGCCAGGGCCGCTGCAAGAAAGGTGGGCTCTCTCTACCGTGCTAGAAAACTACTAACACCCGAAAGTATCCTGTACCTCTATAAGGCCACCATTCGCCCATGTATGGAGTATTGCTGCCACATCTGGGCTGGTGCATCTGCTACTAGTCTCTCGCTCCTTGATAAGGTTCAAAAGAGAGTCGCAAACCTGATAGGCCCTGAACTGGCATCTAAGCTTCAGCCTCTGTCCCATCGACGAAATGTTGCATCCCTCTGCCTTTTCTACAAGTATTTTAGTGGTGAATGCTCTGACGAACTGCAATTACTTGTGCCCCCACGACGTGAGCACCCTCGACAAACCCGACAGGCTGCTAAATCCCACCCCCACACTGTAGAGATCCCTAGATGTAAAAGATCTTTTTACTCCAATAGTTTCTTCCCCAGAACCGCTAGACTCTGGAATTCCATTCCAGGTCCCTGCTTCCCCAACAGTACTGACGTGCAGAAGTTCAAGTGTAACATGAACCGACACCTTGCTGCCCTAATCCCTACATAGTACCCCAGTAGTGTTGCCCCTGATAGTAGCCCCCTACACCAAAGTGGCAATTTGCCTTGTTTGGGGTGAAAATGTAATATAAAAAAAAAAAAAAACCATGATGTCATTTTTCTGTGATAATTATCATTAAACAGTGTTCTCCAGGTATCAGGCCTGTTTGTGCAGACATCGAATCATAGCTCTCCAGTCCCCTGTGCATTCGGTCATTCTGATGAGACCTATAGTCGTGTTTCCAGTAACCCTGTCGAGTCTGTCAGTGAACTTTGTTCGTTGTTCTCTGCTCTTTTTCCCATCGATTTTTCTTTGCATCAAGTTTTTTTCCGAGCCGCCTGCATTAAATGGCCAAATAATTTTTACTTTCTGGCGTAGACGATATTGAGTATTCATCTACTCTGATTTACACATGACTTGTTCGTTTGTTTGTCTTCCTTTCTGGCAATGAGATTCGTAGAATTCTCCTTAAAAAAAACTATATCTCTGCTGCTTCCAAACGACTTTCAGTCGTGTTTGTTACTGTCCAACATTCGCAACTGCAAAGAAGAATCGACTACATGCACGTCTTCAAGATTATGACTCATTAAACCGTATCACCTTTTAAAGTGACAATATTTTACTTGGAAAAGAGATTTCTCAATAAAAATACATCTTTTTTTTTGAGTCAGTAAATTCAACGTCATAATTTCTATTCTATTTAAAAAATAAAAAAATAAAAAAAAAAAAACACGAAATTCAATCTGGGAAGTTTCAAGGAATCAGATCGTCAAGGACATCGGCGTATTGTTTGAAAGCAACTCACAGAGAAAAGAAAAACTGCCATTTTATTTTGCTTTGGAATATAATTTTGCTTTTAATTTTTGAAGTCTGAAATCTTTTCAGCAAAATAAATAAATAAATAAAATAAAACGGTAATTTTTTTTTAAAGGAACAAAATTTTAAGATACGTCCATTAAATCTGTACGTTTAGCAATGGACCCCCAATCATCTAGCCAAAATCACTATCAATAATCTCCCTCACTCTCTATGGATGCCTAAACCTAAACGTGCATTCCATGAACAAAGTTTCTTTCTTAGAACTGCCCGCCTGTGGAACTTTGTTTCCAGTTGACTACAATACTATCGCCTTCAAGTCTAATGTAAACAAGTTCTTACTGAACCGTCCTTGTAAATAATCGGATTACACCAAATTTCCATCACAAACGATTATCACACTACTGTACCAAAGACTACCATACACGCATTAACCCTTATCCTCGAGTGGCCTCTGGACCTTGATATGTAGTGACCTCTTTAAAGTGCTCGTAATTAATTACTGAAATGAATTGGTTTCTTGTAAGAATCCTGATAAAAAAAAGAGTATGGCATAGAATTTTATTTAAAATTCAATATCGGCACCAACATTTCCCATCAGCTTACCAAGCTGCCTGGGAACCGCATCCACTGATTTCACGTTTTTTTTTTCCTCCTATATAAATAAACAGTAGATTATGTGTGTGTGTGGGGGGGGGCTGTAAATATTTAACCGATAAAATCGTAAAGTACTGGTTACATAAGACTGAAATTAGCAAGGAATAGTGATCATTTACCCAGGATGGTTTATAACGAGTAAAATATTTGTTCAGATGGATGACTAACACATACTAACATACATCGGAAAGTTGAAATGCAAAATGTTCATTTCAACTTGCCGACATATTTTTACTTCTTTCTGCGCATGCCCAAATTCAATTCATGTCTCCAAGTCATTTAATATTAAATCTTTCTTACCTATATCTCCATAGGTATATAAAGAGGAGATGCGGCTGGAACGCTAAATGTTTTGGTTTCGATTCTAGCTGATGGCACCTGGAATGATTTTTTTTTTTTTTTTTAGTTTTGAAACTCACTACTATATATTAAGTACACTATAATATTCAATAGAGAATTGACTTTTTAATAATAAATACGAAATCTGCATGAATTAAAATATATTTAAGTGCATTTTACGATCTGGCAAGGATGGGCGCCTCCCTCCACCGTTAATTATTAACTACATAATGATGAATACCATGAGATGCTTAAAGATTTACTAGTTACTCAAAACAAAAGCAAACATAGCAAGTTCTTACATTCCATTGGCGATGTTTCTGACTGTTAAGTGTTGAGCCATTATGTTGAACAAAGATGGCGGCAGTAAATCAAATCGGCGAAGAATCAATGCAGTCACGATCTCGAGTGTTGAGTAATTCTTAGTAAAAAAAGATGGCGGTCAAGAATCAGTGTAGTCACGATCTTGTGTGTTGAGTAATTCTTAGTAACAAAGATGGCGGCGAAGAATCAATGCCGTCACGATTCACTCGTTTTGAGACAGAGGTTGACAGCGAACTGAATTGAATCCAAAATACGATATTTTTTATAATAAATTTGAAGGCTTCTGATTGGTTGATTGTCTTAACCATAAGTTATAAATAAGATCGTCGGAATCATTGGGGTCATCCCATCACTGGTAATCAAAAACATTTTAACACTGACAAAGGTGGATTAGTTGGTTGGTTGTTTTACGGCATATCAATCCTTTTCAGGTTATGTAATGCCGAATCCAAAGATTTTGAAGAAAAAATTTTTAATAGAATATATTTTTTGTTTTCAAGTCAGGTTCTATTTAACCCATAGTTGGGACCATAACAGGTACTACCACTCCGGGTCAGAGTGGACCTGGGAGCAATGGCAATTAAAGCGTGGCTCCACACTCTCCAAAGCCCGCAAGCTGGGGCCTCACCACTGGATATAGTTTAGGTCATATCCAGGACCGACAAAAGTGGAAGAATTACTGTTTTCATATGTCAATCTATCCATCTCATTAAATCTTAAGGCGGCTTAAGAAGCTGGTGGCGAATGCTGGCGCCCTTATTGAATTCTAAAGACAATTCTGTGGTCTATACTTTGTCATATTTATTTCTTGTAAGAATGATAGTTCAGTAATTAATAGGGAGCCATTTTATAAACAACCTGTATTTCAAAGTAAAGAGTACCAGGACAACGAAAATACTATTTAAAGCCTAACAGAACAATGGATATGTTATTTCAAACTTAAGCATGACAGACAAGTGGAAATATTATTTCTAGTGTTGGGACGATTAGTCACAATTGGGAATAAAAAAAATCAGAATTTTTAAAGGTATCAAAAAAATTATGTCTATTTTTCCGATGCTAAAAACGATTCTTTTAATTGTTTTCATTTAGAACTTAATTTTTCATGGCTCATATTAATGAAGAAATAAATGTTTATTGATTTTAAATCATCAGTAAAGCTAAAACAACCTTCACGTGTAATTTGAAGTTTGCAAATATATATACACATATTGCGTGGGTTTTTACAGTAATCCGACCCCCCCCCCCAAAAAAAAAAAACAAACAAAAGTAATCTATATTGAGAAATTTAAAAAGAATCAGAATCGGGAAAAATATTGGAATCATCCCACCACAATTTACAATTGAAGCATAACAGACCAAAATAATGTGTTATTTTAAATCTAAGTATAACAGATCGAGAGATGGAGCCTCCGATACAGAAGTCTGGTCACATCTAAAAAATAACGTGAATTAAATACCAAAATTGGGAAAAATAAATTTTCTGTGAAAGAGTCGTAGGATAGACATAAGGAAATTATTCTGAACATTTTAAAATAGCGATTGATACGAATCTGTGTATTACTAAAATTATGTAATCACTTCTCATGTGTTGTTTCAGTTTCCCGTGACTATGTGACTGACACTTTTTTTTTCTTAGCCGAAATAATTATTTTCAGAAATTATAACGTGACTTCAAGTATGGCTGTGTAGATGTACGTATTTCTTGCCTTAACATTCATTAAACATTATTCATTCAGCATCAAACACTAACACAATTTTTTCCTAACTTTATATCTCAGAAATGAATTTAATGACAAAATACTGACACAATTTTTTAAAAACTTTATATCTCACAAATTAATTTGAAAGTATAACGTGACTTTAAGTATGTCTGTGTACATACAAGTATTTCTTGCCTCAATATTAATTACTCGTTCACCATCAAATATTAACACAATGTTCTTTTTAACTTGGTATCTCAAAAAGTAATTTGATGAAAACATTAAAATCAACAAAATACTTTTCAATTTCTTCATAACCATGTCAGTCGTTTTCCTTTTCACTCTCAGGGAATGCCGGGCAGATACAGGACTAGTTTCTATCTTTATAAAGATAGATATGTCTATGCTTTTATTATGAATTTTGGAACTCATAAGAGGTAGTAATGTAGGTTACATTTAGTTTAATTTAATTTTATGAAAACGGGGATAAAAGGAGAGCAAAAGTCCTTTATTAAAATTCAGATATCCCCAATTTTTTATAAATATTAAACATCAATAAATAATTATTAAACATCAATTAATATATTTTCACAATAAATATTAATCATCAATTAATAAATAATAACCATAAATTAATAAATATTAATTATAAATAAATAATAATCATCAATTAATAAATAATCATTAATATTAACCATCAATTAATAAATATTAACCATCAATTAATAAATATTAATCATAAATTAATAAATATTGCTTGAATTTCATTTTCTTTGGAATATTTTGTAGGATTTTTCGACGCATGGTAATGACATAACTTCCCATTTGAAAATTCAAATGAATTGGATTTCATCCATGGTCATTAGATGCCAATTAAGTCAGGTTCTTTGAATTTCAATTTCTTAAGACTTTTTAAACTTCAGCCGTAAAGCAAATTTTTGAATTTTGCTAGCATCAAAATCATGGAAAGGATTTTTTTTAACCAAAATTGGAACAAGGATTCTAGACAAAAGCTTTAATAAGTTCATTTTAATCTTCGTAAGGTGGCTTAAAAATGGTGCAAAACAAATCGGTCGGGGGCCTTCATTTTATCCGTCCTGGGACAGATAATCTAGTTTTAAATAAAATACAACTGAACAAACAATTAAAAACTAAATTCAATTAACTCCATCCCGGACAATGCTGAGTAGATAGACTTAGTTGAGAATAAGCGCATGAATTTTTCAAAGAGACAACGAAATCCAAGTGAAAACTACGATAATAAAAAAGCAAAAAACAATCAGATTCTTTCCGATAATTTATTACAGACAATGTCAGAAGTTTTCAGAAAAACAAGCACATGATATCCTTTATCCTGAATAAGAAGAAACAAAAAAGCACATGCAATCTCGCGCCAAAGATGCGAAACCGAAGCTAACTTTTTTTTTTTTCTATGACCAGGAATGTGCAAAGGCAATTCCAAAAAAAAGAAAAGAAATAAAATAGACAGGAATTTCCCAACCGGAAGGGAGGGGGGCACTCCCCATCCACCCACCCGTGCGCGTGGAGAGCAGAGTAAGAAAAGGTACTTATGCAGAAAAGGTACTGTGCTGAAATAATAACGTTATTATTTAGAAATCAGTTTTTAATTTCAGGAGGAGAGGTTTTTGTTTTTCTTTAACTTTTCTGTATTTTCACCTAACAATTTGCTATTCAATGTTTACTAGCCTCGTTGCCCTGGTGGTTAAAAATAAATAAATAAAAAAGGTGGTAGTAGGCAGGCAGGCTCGAACCTGTATCGCGAAATAAGAAAATAATGTGAACCCCCCCCCCAAAAAAAAAAAACGTGACGTCTTTGCTGTTGCACCCATCGCCAAACCGGAAGTGACATAGGCTTAACTTAAGTCGAGTCAATCGAAAAGAGGGGATGAATTTCGGAAATATCAGTGAAAAATGCAACCTCTCCTTGTAGAAAAGTGCCCAGTTGAGGGTGAAGGCATTAATGTTTTTAGCCAATTTTTCGATATTTGTCGTCCGAAGAGTCGGACTTCAAAACGATACCAATCTCGTGAAAATCCGTTGTCTCTGTTGAAAGTTTTAGGCAGACAAACATACATACATATATACATTTAAACAGATAGGTCGGATTTATATAATAGATAAAACAAAAGATGTCGTAAAACCTAATTTTAACTTAAAAATACTCTAAAAATATAGCACGGTACCTTTGCTGCATTTGTACAAAAAAACAACTAAAATGAAAGACATCAAATGTGCATGAAGGAGGGGATAAGCAATTAATTTTACCCCCCCCCCTTATTTACCCCATCATAAATCCTTTGAAGTCTGTCTTAGCATTTGCGGCAAGATTTACATTTTTAGTTTTCAGACAGAACTGTCATAAAGAGGGAAAGGAAAGCAAGACAAGTGTAAGAAAAAAAAGCAGGAAAGGTGAAAGAAAGATTAATAAGATAGAGATAAGTAGAAAGAAAGAGAGCAAAATGAAATCCAGCCAAATAGCGAGAGAAAAAATAAGGAAGTAAAGCTCTAGCTAATTGACAGAGATCGGCCTTTTTTCATAAAAATTTAAAAATAAAAAAGGCGAGTTTCAACCAAAAAGTGAAGAAATCGCATCAATGGGAGGCTCTAATGATTTAAAGAGAAATTCGGATGAAAAAAAAAAAAAAAAAAAGTAGAATTCAAAAAAAATAAAAATAAAAATAAAAACAATAAAAAAAAAAAATACCCAGAGAATTTGTTATATATTCTTGAAATGTCAATGTCACAAGTGTCCATATAAATAAGTGGAATTCAAAAACAATAAAAATAAAAAAAAAATTTTTTTAAATACTCAGAGAATTTGTTATATATTCTTGAAAAATCATCATTCACGTCGCTATGTCAATGTCACAAGTGTCCATGGGAAGCTGAGGGTCTTGACAGCAAACATCAAGAAGGACTTAACTGAGCTCTCAGATCCACGGGTGAATGACATTCGATGGTGGAATTGCAATTGGTTAGCTTTCGTGCAATTTTGCGCAGAAACGTTGTGCTTGGTCCGTCATGATTCAGAATGCAATACGGATCAGGGGCGTAAATGGCTCAACCCAATGAATGTTGATTAGATCGACAAAAACGTTGTGAAAATAACAATCAAGATGGAAACAAGAGTATAACTAGCAGGATCTGTGGAAATTCCCAGGGGACTCATTCATATATAATATATTGATGTTGGCATTCTGTAGATGTGCAGCGTAAATGGAGACGCCCTTATGTTATTGTAGCTCTTTTGTTAAAACTGCAAAAGTATTTATCTAAGCTAGCAGCATAGCCCGGTTGTAAAGTATGTTTGAATATGATATTTTAATTCTTGCAGATTTCATATATATTATTATAGAGTTAATGTTCTATCGATTTTTATATATTATAAAGTTGCGATTTCAAAAATAAAAAAAAATATATATTCATACGACTTAGGTGCATCAGCTTGAATTGAAACTCAAACCAAAACTTATGAAAAAAATATATGTATATAAATATGGCACTAGAGTTCCTTAAGCTATAATCGAAACCGAAACCAAAACTTACGAAGAATTCTTGGTAAAATTATTTATTACAAGAAATGAAAGTCCATAACAATTAAACGACAGTCACTCGGATGTAAACGTGACACACAAAACAAATAACACACACGTTATCCTATTAATATATAAATTCTTTTTCTTCTCCTTCTTCTTCTATATCAGCAACCAACAGTTATGGCTTACAAACTGTTAGATATTCTAGTTTGTTAATTTGGCTGGGAAGACAATAAAAAAAAATGTTATTTTATTTATTTATTTATTTATCAAATCAAACCAAATGGGGGTGAAATGGTTTTAATTTTTAATGAGAATATGACTCCAATGATTTTGACGATCTTACTTATAGCTTACGGTTAGGACAATCAACCAATGAGAAGCCTCCAACTTTATTATAAACATATCGAATTTTAAATTTTGGATTCAATTCAGTTCGCTGTCAACTTTTGTCTTGAAACGACTGAATTGTGACTGTATTCTTCATCACCATTTTTGTTATCAAGAATTACTCAACACTCGAGATCGTGACTGCATTGATTCTTCGCCATATTGTACAACATTAGAATAGCTATAATTTGAGTACAGTCACAAATCTTATCAACTGCAGACATAATCAACAGAGAGGAAATCATTCCAACAGTGTTTGAAGGATTCGTTGAGTATATAGGTTGAGAAGTGTCCTCATACATACACAAATTCTTACTTTTATAGATATACTAGACTACCCGTGACCCGTTGAGTCAGTATGTTATATTAGCTATGGAATTCATGTGTGAGCGTGACACTTGTGACGTAAAGAAAATAGTTTTTTTTTGGCATAACAGAAACATTTCTATGAAAGTGTATTAGTATTCCTTACAAAACCTTTCAATCCAATCTATTTCATTGATAACATAATTTATCCTAACCAATACGCCATGATTCAGAATGTATTGATTGGGTTAATACCGTTCTACCAACAATATCTTTCTCAACTTTGATTTTATCTAACTTTTTATGAAACAAGTGATTGTATTCAAAGATAAATATGGTGTCGTGAAAACATGAACAACCGAGATAGCACCCTTATCCTCGAGTGGCCTTTGGGCCTTGATAAGTGGTCACTCCCAAATAAAAGATAACAATTAGAAATATTTTACAAGAATATTAAAAATTAAGAAACACACAGGTGGAATACTTGCTTTTTTTTTTTTTTTACACAGTAACCACTTATCAAGGCCCGGAAGTCACTCAGGGATAAGGGTTATTGTAAGTACAGTACGTTAGTGCGGAGATTTATTGTTTACTTGAGGTGGCGGTTCATTAGGAATTTGTTTACGCTGGACTTGAAGACATCCAGGTTGTAGTCAGGTGGGAAGCAGGCAGACGGGACAGAGTTCCACAGGCGTGCAGTTCTAAGAAAGAAGCTTTGTTCATGGAATCTACGTTTTGATTTAGGCACAGATAAAGAGTGGGGAAAATTTTTGAAAGTGGATTCAGCTAGACGGGTGTTTTTCGTGAAAGAATGAGCGAGGGGGGGAGCAGAGATTGGAGTTCAGACGAGCACCTGCCATGGAAATAACGATAAAACAAGGATAGGCTCGCAACGTCTCTTCTGTGGGAGAGAGGTTGCAGGGAAGAGAAGAGGGCATCCCCCACTAAGCCACGAAGTCTATTTTGTACTCTGTCAAGGCAAGATAGGCTGTTTTTAGCAGCTCTGCCCAGATGTGGCAGCAGTATTCCATCCTTCCATATTACGGATTATTGCTTCCATATTACCAATTTTTTTCCTTAGTTTTTCATTTCTATACTTTCGAATTGTAACTTGATTTGAGATAAAAAGTTGGATTGTTGGATTTTCAAAGTCAAACCCACATAGCATTTAAGCTGATCAATCAAACTTTGCTCCTGATTAGCCAATTTTTATTTGTTGTTATTGTACCATGTTGTTGACAAGATAATAATGTATCTAGCTAAATTTTTTTTTTTTTTTAATTTCTCAGCTCAGCCCGGGCGACTGCTTATATGGAACATTTTAAAATATACACTTAAAAATAGAAATCAGGAAGGGACATAACTCGTTTTGAATTAAAGGAAAAAAAAAAAGCACTGTCTACCTTTAGTTAAAAAAAAGATTTTTTTACATATATAACAAATATCTGTAACATACGAAAATGCAAAATGATGTCACTGTAAGGAAAAAGACTATGAAAAGGGGAGAGAGCATGTTAGAGGGATGATCACGTGAGAGACCTCACAGTTGTAGCGAGAAGTCATGCATGACAGGGAAATGAGAAAATTAATGTTGTTGTTACAACAAGAAAAAGTTTCAGTTATTCTTTTCTTGGTCTCCTTTGCGATGTAGATTGCTACAACGTGTTGGGTCCCGTGTGTAAAAGTGGGTAACATTACACAGTAACTAACATTAGTTCCTTGCACCCATGGCAATGCCGGGTAGGTACAGCCAATATATAATATAAAAAGTAATACGTCATCTTCACTTTCTTGCACACCGAATTAATAGTTTAGTCTTTTAGATAGGAGCAATGTGTAGTACCTGTTCTAATGCTACATTTCATCTTTAATACCCTCGCTCAGTGAACTAGAAATTGTTCTAGATTGAGACAATTTTTTTTTGTCCTAATCAAGAGTGTCCCTTGGGAGGGGGGGGGCTAAATTTTCCCCACATTAAAAACTGACCTTCTAATTCTGCACTCATAGGAAAGCGAGTGACTAGTGACCCTATGATAATATTTTCATACAGCAATGCAAGATTAATGTTCAAAGTGTATTCATTCTTTTTGCAGACTGTTATCCTCATCTTTAGAGTTGTTGTTTCATCACGTTTCGGCCAACTCATCCTGTGGCCTTCTTCAGGTTGATAAACCACGACAGGATAGGAATGCTGAGTTTTGTAACTGGATCCACAGTAATTACTGACTTGGTGCAGTGAATGAAGATGTTGAGTTGCTACGATTCCAGGTGAATATTGTCTAAAGATAGCAGTTTCAATCCTACCCAATGCAGGCCAGAGGCTTACTTGGCCAAAACGTGGTGAGACAACAACAACTATGGAAGGCAGTAATTATTGGGAATACAGTTAAAAGTCTCAGCATTCTATCTCATCGAAGTTAATCACCTGAAGAAGATCTGTGGATGAGTTGGCCGAAACAATAACTATGAAGATGAGGATAACAGTCCACAAAAAAATGAATACACAAATTATGAAACCTCATTTCCAACGACCCCCCCCCAAATAATATATATATATTTCAATAAGGTAAAAAGCTATAGCAAACATCTAAATGAGTATTTTAACCATAGTTCCTGATTTCAAAAAGCGAAAAATTAAAAGATACATCTGCCTTACTTTTAATGCTAGGTTTATTTATGGTGTCTTTTAAATTTAATAAAAACCCTTCAAAAATTGCTGACGAGGAAACCTTGCTTATTAAAAAACTATATGTAATTATTGTACGTAACTTGATGTCTACCACAATAAAAAGCATTGTTTTCCGAAACGATCGTACAGATAATTGATTTTGTTGTCGTTCCTTCTTATTAAACGGATTTTTAATTTAATTATAATTTGATTTTTAAATTTTAAATCATCAATCACATTATTTAATATATATGGAGTATTGCTGTCATATTTGGGCCGGTGCATCGGCTACTAGTCTCTCGCTCCTTGACAAGGTTCAAAAGAGAGTCGCAAATCTGATAGGCCCTGAACTGGCATCTAAACTTCAGCCTCTGTCCCATCGTCGAAACGTTGCATCCTTCTGCCTGTTCTACAAGTATTATAATGGTGAATGCTCTGAAGAACTGCAAGCACTTGTGCCCCCACGATGTGAACACCCTCGACAGACCCGACAAGCTGCAAAATCCCACCCCCACACTGTAGAGATCCCTAGATGTAAAAGATCTTTCTACTCCAGTAGTTTCTTCCCCAGAACTGCTAGACTTTGGAATTCCATTCCAGGTCACTGCTTCCCCAACTGTACTGACATGCATAAGTTCAAGTGCAACGTGAACCAACATCTCGCTGCCCTAATCCCTACATAGTACCCCAGTAGAAGTTTCCCCTGATAGTAGCCCCCTACACCAAAGTGGCAATGTGCCTTGTTTGGGGTGAAAATGTAAAAATATATATATATATATATATATATATATATATATATATATATATATAGAGAGAGAGAGAGAGAGAGAGAGAGAGAGAGAGAAGTGAAAGTGTGTGTGTGTGTCTGTCTGTGTACATTTCCCTACGCAATAACTCTGTAAATTTTCAGTCTACAGACTCGAAATTTGATATACAGGGTATTGAGATTTGAGAAAATCTTTGTAATCCGTTTTCGGCCAGAAATTTGGCTGTTAAGGGGGTCAAAGTTCAACGATTTGACCTTTGAGAACTCTACTAAACTCCTCCGACAATTTTGGGTCTAAACACTTGAAGTTTAAGATATAGGTTCGTTGGACATGGATCTAACTTAATAACTTGATTTGAGCCCAAACAATAAATGTTAAGGGGTCATAATAGAGGTCAAAGTTAAAAAAAAAGTGACCGCTTTTTTTTTTTTTTTTTGCTTAACATACACCTTCAAACACCCGGGCAACGCCGGGCTGAAGTGGTAGTAATATATAATGTCAAAAGTTTCAGCAACACAATCAACAATGTGTCCCTCTTTGTAGGGGAGGGGACTGGATTTTACCCACTTTAAAATCGACCTTCTGACTTTACCCTCGTGGGAAAGCGGGTGAACAGGGACTCTATAATGATACTCTGGTATAGCTACGCGAGACAAATATTAAAAGTTTTATGCAAAACAATCACATGATATTCTTTGACCGAGTCACAATGGAAACGTTCTGACGAAGTCAAAACAAAAGAACACATGTTCACCTTAGGTAACACTACAGATTGTTCCCATAATGAGTCAGCATGAAATAAAAAAGAATGAACATGTCAGGGGTCATTATCAACCTGTTACTGTTCGCAGGATATTCACGCGCATGTGAACCGTAGGTCTCGCGGTTGAGAGATATGGCAGGTTGGAACAACGGGTGGAGTGGGGGTTAGTGTTAGGGAGAGCGGTGCACTCAAAAGGGGACAGGAAGTGAGATTATATTAGGAAACAATTCACAAAGTTTAGAGATTTTGTTTTAGCTGTTGATGGATATGAACTTAGTATTTATAACAAAACCCGAAGGCAAGGACAAGATAGTGAATAGCAAGGTCAAAGCTTTCAACAATTGGAAAATAAAAAATTACTATTATATAAAAGTCACTGTGTGTGTGCGTGTGTGTGTGTGTGTGTTCATTCCTTATAGGTTCCAAAATGTCTGAGCCTATCTTTTGCAAATTTCACACAAAGGCAATTTATATCTCTGGCAGTGTTCTTAGATATGTTTTGATATTCGATCTTAACAATAGCTTTTCTCTCTTATAAATAAAAAGAACATTTTTTTTACAGGAGCATATTTTACGTTACATCGACCAAGGGAGATAATAAAATCTTAGCAAATCATTTCTTCTTAAAAATCAGATCTATTATTATCTAGAGATATAGCGTAGTTGTAAAGTTCAAGCCCGGGTGTACCTCACCATTTATTTTGAATTTTTCTTATTAATGAGTTCAATTTATGATAAAAAAAAATAAATAAATACCATTTACAATCGCTGCAAATCATTTCTTCGTTTGCATAGTTTAAAACTAAACATTAATCAGAAGCGACTTTTCCAGGGCATTCATCATCAAGCCCAAATATCAGCTGACGTGATATTGTAAACAAACAGACAGAATTTGATGAACAACATTATCATTTTTTTTTTTCTGCGAATTAGTTCACCGGGAAAATTATTTCCTGTAATATAAAATAATCAATAGAGGATTGATTCTATAATAATACATATGCAATCTGCATAAATTAAAAAGAAATCATGTTTAAGCGTATTGTGTGACCAGGCAACGCCGGGCTACGAGCTAGTAAATGACTAAAATCAATGTCATTTCTATTCACAGCTGAAATTGTTATTACATGAACTATTAAAATTGTCAGGGTTCTGATGGCTCAAAGTGACATAATTACAAATCAACATGTCAATGGGATGATTTGGTGCAAAAAATATCAATATTAGCAAGGTTATTCGATACTAGCAGGGAGACTCGATGTTGCCCGAGATCAAATGATGATCAACAAATGTTTCATAATCTTATATTTTTATTGTCATCAAAATCGGTGAAATCGACCATTTTTCAATCAAATCGATTGATTGCCTGCTCTAGTTGGGGACCCATGGCAAAGCACCGAGAGGAAGCTTCGCATGCCTCCCTGCAATGACTTAGTCCACAATACAGTGTAATCTACATTGCCCTGTAGAGAACCTACTATTGATTTTATAAGATTGTTTTTATATATAATGGCTTGAATTAAAATTTAAACTGCAAAAGTCCAAGTATCATGGTTGAATTGTGCTCTAAACAGAAATATTAATTTCAAATACATCCCCGTCATGTTAAAGAACCCGCTGTTGATTTTATATGCTGGACCTTTATGCTTTCATGGTAATAAAACTTCTCAAATGCACTTGTGATGTTAGGCTGTATAAGGTGTTTACTCTGGTCAAAATCGCCCCTTCCTTCTTTCATTGTTGCTTTTTTTTTTTCGATTATCAATATTTATCAAAGACATTCCCATACAAAACCTATCTGAAAACACTGCCAAGTACATAAAGTACATTTGTGTGAAATTTCATAAAAATCGATCAAGCCATTTCGGAGTCCATAGGGAATGAACTCAAACACACACAAACTTTCTTTTTATAGAGATTTTCCAGTTTAATTGGTCACTGACTTTTGGTCCAATTTCATTCCAGATATCGACTTAAAAATGTAAATATTTTCCTCTATAAAATATTTTGTAATTATTAATTAATCTTTCTTAAAAAGCATTGATGAAATTGAATTCATTGATCTCCAGTAGAGAAGAATCCGATTAATCTATACTATGTGGTGACTGTTTGTCCAGATTTGTGAAAGAAAAGTGAGAGATTGTAAGCAATGGAGAAGGGGTGGGGCAGAAGAGAGACAGAAGAAAAAAGAGACAAAGATAGAAAGGAGGGTGAGAGGAGGAAATAAATAGCGTGATAAAAGAGAAAGAGAGAACGACATAAGCACAGAGAGGAGGATACCAAAACTAGTATGAGGAGAGAGAGAGAGAGAGAGACAGAGAGAGAGAGAGACAGACAGAGATAGACAGAGATAGAGAGAGAGACAAAGCCAGACAGACAGACAGGAGAAAAAGCTGTGATCCCCATCTGGCATCAATTGGGATGGATTGCTCTCGTCTGAGAGAGGCCCCGTGTTTTGACAAGCTTCTGGGTTTGACCTTTACTCCTGATCTGAAATGGAACACGTACATCAAGTCTGTTGCCAAGGTTGCTGGAAAGATGGTGGGATCCTTCTACCGCTCCAGAAGATATCTCACTACTGATGCAATTCTCTATCTATATAAAAGTCAAGTACGTCCAAGGATGGAGTACTGCTGCCATATCTGGGCAGGAGCTGCTAAAAACAGCCTATCCTGCCTTGACAGAGTACAAAATAGACTTCGTGGCTTAGTGGGGGATGCCCTTTTCTCTACCCTGCAATCTCTCTCCCACAGAAGAGACGTTGCGAGCCTATCCTTGTTTTATCATTATTTCAATGGCAGGTGCTCGTCTGAACTCCAATCTCTGCTCCCCCCTCGCCAATCTTTCACGAAAAACACCCGTCTGGCCGAATCCACTGTGAAAAATTTCCCCCACTCTTTATCTGTGCCTAAATCAAAACGTAAATTCCATGAACAAAGCTTCTTTCTTAGAACTGCACACCAATGGAACTCTGTTCCGTCTGCTTGCTTCCCACCTGACTACAACCTGGATGTGTTCAAGTCCAACGTTAACAAATTCCTAATGAACCGCCCCCTTAATTAAACACTTCATCAAATCTCCACACTAACGTAATGTACTTGCAATAACCCTTATCCCTGACTGGCTTCCGGGCCTTTATAAGTGGTGACCACTGTGTATAAAAAATTTTTTTAAAAAAGGGAGAAGAATATAATCAATCTATACTATGGGTTAGTTGTTTTGTTTTACGGCATATCAACCTTTTCATGCTATTGAATGCCGAATCCAGTTCTTTTGAAAACAGTATTCATGTTGCATCCAGTTATTTTGTAGAAGGTTTTTATTTTTCAAGTTCTTTGTATCTTTAATAGATAGTTTGTAGTGTTTGGTTTTGTTGTTTTATAGTGGATTTTATCGGTTTTGTTCCCTGCCCTGCAGAACATGAATGAGTTTTGCAATGGAAGAGGGAAAATGATTACAGTATTAATGTTGGGTACATTTTAAGTCAGGAAACCAGTCAGGAAGTAGGGGAAATTGAAAGAAGGAAAAAGGGGGAAAATGTGGGTTGCTATATTTGTTTTTGGTTTTTCAGAACATAATTAAGTTCTGCAAAAAGGAGAAAAACAAAAACCATCTCGTCTCAGGAAGCCAATATCTTCAGACAGCCTGATCTGGTAGCACCAGAATCTATGCTATGCGGTGACTGCGCCTGTCCAGAATATGTGAAAAAGAGTACAAGAAGAAGAAACAACAAATAGGGGGGGGGGGCAGAGGGGGGGGAAGGCGAATATAGAGAGGAGGTACAGAAGGAGACAAATAGGGAGAGACAAAGAGGAAGAGAGAACAAAATACGCACAGAGAGGAGGATGAAAAATAGTATGAGAGAGAGAGAGAGAAAGGAGAAAAAGAGAGATAGAGGAGAAAGAGAGGCAGAAGGAAAGAGAGAGATCAGTGAAGAGATAGTAGAGAAGAATATGATCAATCTATACTATTCTGCGTCTGTCCATATGCGAAATAGTGAGAGAGATAGGTTGTAAACAGAAAAAACAGAAAAGGGGGTGGAAGAGAGGAAGAGGGCAGAAGGAAAAAAAGAAACAAAGATAGAGAGGAGGGTGAGAGAAAGTAAAAAACAGAGAGAGAGAAAAAGAGGAAGAGAGAGAAGGATACAAAATAATATGAGAGAGAGAGAAAGAGAGAGAGAGAGAGAGGGTAGAAGAAAACAGAAACATCAATGAATAGAGGGGGAAGAAAAGAGATGAAGATACAGACCGAGAAGAGAGAGGAGGAGGAGGAGGAGGAGAGTATAGTTTGGATGAAACATTTGACAATGTATAATAACATGATTAAAATGAGACAACCAACCGGAAATGATTCAAAGTTCTAAAATCAACATTTTAACCACTGCTCCCCACCCCCATCCCCGCTCTCCCATACCCGAGGGCATAATTAATTTCATTTGTGTAGAAGACTATGCGTAATTAAGTGAAATATTTTGACTTAATTATCCATGGGGTCGCACACAAACAAATTCACTTAAAAGATACCCTGAGGAAGGCGGCATTGACTGAAATATCAATTATCGAACTAATAAGGAAGTTCGAGTCATTTCTATGAAGTCTGACTGATGACAAAAAATAATATCTTAGAAATGATTGAATGTATATGATTAATTGAATAAAAGTTGCTGTTTTATCTATTGGTTGACGGATGGGGGAACTGCAGATTCACACCTTTCATAATACGAGGTGCCTTCAATAAGTTTACAGACAGTTTTTGTATGGGCACTTTTATTGATAGTAAACACATGAACATCTAGTCCCCTTTAAAGTAATCTCCCTCGGCTGCAATGCCCTTGTGTACCGTTTCAACAACTTATGGAAGGCCCAATGGAAGTCCTTTTGTGTGAGCGTGTCAATTACCATCATCACAGCCTCTTTCATCTTCCCAATTTTCACATAACGACTGCCTTTAAAGTTTTCCTTGAGCTTAGGGAGTAACCAAAAGTCACAAGGAGTAAGGTCTGAACAATAGGGAAAGTGAGAAACTGCATTGATGTCCATCTTGGTCAAATAAAGTTGTGGACTTCCCCCTTGGGACCAACTTGGCGCAAATCTTCCGCATGAAAATTGCATGTACAGTTCCCACACTGACATCTTATTGTTTCTATAGACACACGACGGTCCTTATACATGAAATTCGTTATTTGACCAATAAACTCTGGTGTTCTAACTTCCTTACACCTCCCACCCCTCTCATCATCCCTAACTGACTCCCTGCCTTCCTTGAATCTCTTATGCCACTCAAAAACTGATGCTCGGTTCATGTAAGACGGTCCAAAAGCAGTCTGAAGCATTCCATACGTTTTCGCTGCATTTTTTCCAAGTTTAAAACAAAATTTTATCGCATATCGTTCTTCTAAATCAGTGGTTCTCAACCTTTTTTTTTTTTTTTTTTTTTACTCATGGGCCCCTTTTCCCTTTTTTTTTTTTTATCTTGATGGACCCCTTCATAACTATTGGTCATAAGACAATCTTCTATTTTACACTCATATAAATTGTGAGGTTTTAATAATCAAAGAAATATAAAATTAAGCTTTATTTTTAAATGAAAACTAATTTAATGCAAATAAAGTATTCAACAATAACTATAATAATTATGATAATAATGATAATAAGTTTTATGTTTTGACTATGGACCCCCAGAAATATTCCATGGGCCCCTAGGGTCCATGTGAACCCCGGTTGAGAACCCCTGAGCGTCCAGATTGCATTTTTGAAATTCACCAGCTGTAACAATCAGGCTTGAGTAGAGTGTATTCCAATTCCTGCTGTAGCTGTTCATTTGATTCTGAAATCGTAAAAAATTGGTCAGTCGTCTCATAAGATGTACCGCAATAACATACTAAATGTTCAAGAGTCTATGATAATTTTAAATACCTACACGAAAAAAGTCTGGAAACTCATTGAAGGCACCTCGTCTTTTCTGAAGTTAAAAAATCGATGACCAATGCTCTATTACACCATTGTTTATGATATTCGAACGCAAGAACTAAGAGAAGAGAGATAACAAGAATACACGTGTTTGCAATATTCCTAACACGTGCCAAAGTCTATATAGAATTCTAGCGCTGTTATTGTCGCATGATTTTATAACCAGGAGAGACAAGGCAGACAAGAGACTTGAGAAACATACACAATTAAAAGTCCTGAAACTTCGGATGCTGTGATGATTGTTCCAATGACTTCATCACCGGCCATTTCAAGAATTCCTAATCACTTTTGTCTAAAGAAAATGAGGGAAACGATTCTTCAATATTCTCGACTTTCAAATCATCTCCATACGAAATCCAGATAATCACTCGGAATATTCAACAAGTTTAACACAAACAGAAACATTTGCATACATCTGAACGCACAAGTGAAGATTTGAAATTTAAAAAAAAAAAAAGTTGAGCGTTAAACAGATTTCCGTATAGAAACACTATTACTAAAGAGCATGGATACCCGGCGTTACCTGGGTTGACATGAAGTTCCGTTTAGACACACCTGCTATACTAAGGATATTGAGCACTTTTTCATTATTATATGTCAACTCCATCGTGGGTAACGTTGGTTCTCCCCCCCCCCACACACACAACAATTTCAAGAATAAAAGATACTGTAATCCTACTTAAAAACGGATAAAAACGCGAAAATGTAATCCACCCACCCCACCCCCAAAAAAAGAAGAATTACGTGAAAACCTTCCCACCAGATAATTAGGCAGAAGGGATATGAAGAGAAGAAGCTATTCTCCGGATATTGAACACTATTTGTTGCCCGTGTGCTGGACCCCCTCCCCTCCCCCAAGAAAAAAATGAATTAAAATAACTTTTCTTTCAATAAAAATAGCAGGGAGTAACTGTGCCACATACTAAAACAATAAATAAATAAAATGAACCACGGTGGCCCGGCTTGAACGTGAAACGCGAAAGATGGAAACAAGGCAAAAACAAACGCTTTTGCCCAAGCGGCTGCGAGTGCTTACGACGTCATAATGTTGCCAAACAAGCGTTTTAAACATAGTTTTAGTTTAATACGCATGCGTGACTTGCAAAAAAAAAAAGAGTTGCTAAAAACAGCCTTCCTCCTAAAAGTTGACCGTTACAGAATGAATCTTCTTTTTTTCCCCCCTAATTTTTCACATATTATTGCCCTTTCAGATGGTACCAGTTTGAACCCGGTCGGATGCAGATGACACAAGATTTTAGCAGACATACAAACATACACACAGACAGGCCCCCTTTGTATTATATAAAATGGAAATGTAATATCTGTCTGAGGCTGAACGTTTACTTTAATACCTGAAGCCGAAACTATACTATTACAATTTAATTTTTAATGTTCAATTCAGTTCACTGTTGCTATTTATTTGCTTCTCCACGAGAGGTAAATGATGTGACACAGGGTTGTTTTTAATATGAAAGAAAACGTTTGGGGTCCCTAGATGCCAGAAGGTCTTCTAATCTAATATCTTCTTTTCTTGGAATACCAGGTTTTGGAATTTCTTTGTTTCCTGCTTCCCTGACTGTACTAACATGCAGTAGTCTAAATTTAATGTGAAGACACACCTTTCTACTGAACTCCCCACATAGTCCGCTGTAGATATGACCCAAAATAGTAGCCCGTTATGTCCAAGTGGCAATATGCCTTGTTTGAGGTGAATAAGAATTTTAAAAAAAATAATGAAACAGTTGTTTTCTTTTTAATATCTAAAATCCATGCAATGGTTTCGTTTCTCCAGGTCTACAACTGATTTTACCGCCCACATTCAAGTACCCCACTCTTGAGAGATGAGGTTAACTGCTCCCACTGTCACACAGTCTCCACTGCCAGCGATGTTGAATTTCACTTCTAAATGTCATTAACACGAACAACGAACACAGCCACTACTCAAAGATATAAATAATGGTCTTGTATGGCCGGTCAAGAGAATTGCTATATTTTCTCGCTTCAAAGAATTCTGTTTACTTTTGCAAGAACATCTCAAAGACTCTTTCTGTATCTTCCATGGCAAAGGTTATATAATTCATAAAACGAAGCCTCATAAGAGTTGTCAAAAGCAGAATCTAAAAATTAAGGAGAAAAAGATTAAAGATACGGAAAAGATATGAGAGTCTGAAGGAAGTAAGTGTTAAAGAGGCTGAGGCACAGTTTATACAAACATTCATAAGTAACGTTATCTATCTATATATATAAAAGCGAAAATGTATGTATGTATGTATGTATGTATGTATGTATGTACGCTTTTCCTCGATGTCCACAAAAGGCTTCTTTCAGAGAAGACCTCGCTCGCTTCACAACTTCTTAAAACTTTTTATATCATCTATAAATTGTAATATCTCACACTTAACCACGGAGCTCGCCTGTCTATTTAATTTTATTGACTTTCAAACGTTAATTATTCCACATTTCCCGCATCGGCACGCGTTACATTAGGTTTTCGGTATAAACAAAAAGCGAAACTCAACTCTAATCACAGGCCCAGAGCCAGTGGTCTCTAGAGAGCTAAGTAACGTTTGGTCAATGTCGACTTCGTCATATCAGACGGTAGCTTTCATTTCGAGACGAGGGAGCGGGTTTTTAAAAACAAACAAACCGATTTATTGACCTCATTAAAAACTGTCCCGCACAAAATGCTTACTGCTGAATAGCTATCGCCGTCACGTCAATCAAAAACGCGCACCTGTTTTTTTTCACACTTTACTATTTTCCAACTGCGCGTCGTCAAGCCTTTTTTTCACGGGCACCTGTTTTTTTTTTCACACACACCTACAAACACCCTGGCAACGCCGGGTACCCTTCGCTAGTCAATATATAAAAGAAAAGACTGAGGATCTTCAGTTCAAACCCAGATCTTTCTTTCCAAAGTTATATCTATAAAAGTGAAATTGTGTGTGCGTACATTTCCCTACCAAACTACTCTGTTGATTTCCAGTCTACAGACTCAATATTTTCCATAAGGGGTATCGAGATTTGGGGAAAATCTTTTTGATTGGGTTTCGACCAGAAATTTGGCTATTAAGGGGTCAAAGTTCAACAATTTGACCCTTGAGGACTCTACCAAACTCACCCGCCAATTTTAGGTCTAAACACTTGAAATTTTAGATGTAGGTTACTTGGACATAGATAAAACTTTTTAATTTGATTTGAGCCCAAAACAGTAAATGTTAAGGGGGTTACAATTGGGGTCACAGTTAAAAAACATTTGACCTCTGCGGTCTCTACCAAATTACTCGGCCAGTTTTTGGTCTAAACATTTTAAATTTTACATAAAGTATATTCAGACATAGAACAAGCTTTTTAATCGGTTTTAGCCGAAATTTTGGCTGCCAAGGGATCAAAGTTCAAAAGATTTGACCTTTGCAGTCTCTAGCAAACTATTCAGCCAATTTTGGGTCTAAACATTTTAACTTTTACGTAAAGGGTATTCGGACATGCAGCAAGCTTTTAAATCAGTTTTTGGCCGAAAATTGGCTGCCAAGAGGTCAAAGTTGAAAGTACTGACATTTGCAGACTCTACCAAACTCTTAAGCCAATTTTGGGTGTAAATACTTGAAATTTTAGATGTAGGTTATTTGGACATGAGTCAAACTTGAATATATATATATGCATATAAAGTTATGAACAATACATAGGGCCTGAATAAAGCTGGTCTGAACTGCTAGTATGTATATATATATATATATATATATATATATATATATATATATATATATATATATATGACTGCTAGTATCTATATCTGTCGGATTTTCCACGTTAAAGATGAATAGGAATACATCTAACTAGTGTTAAAGAAGCTGAGACAAAGTTTATACAAACCTTCTATAAGTAACGAGCGATATTATCAAGTGTTGAGAACAAAAAGAAAAAAAAAACGGCATAAGTGCGCCACATATTCTAAACACGAGTGAGTCATTTCCTGTACAAAAATAAAATAAGACAGGCAATCCGAGGGTCTTGAGTTCAAACCCAGATCTTTCTTTCAAAAGTTAAATATGTTTATACAAAATGTAATAAATATATCTTGTCGGATTTTCTACGTTAGAGATCAATAGCAATACATCTGACTAATCGATATTTTACTTTAACTAACCACTTTTTTTTTTCAGCGTGTTCTTTGCATAAAGAAAAAGTCATTCGCTTAAGTTTCTTTCTGGAAATACTTATGCCGGCAAAAAACATTAGAATGGAGACTTTTTAAATAATGATCTAAAAAGCTCAAATGTAAGGTAGATAATTCCTGTTTTAAATTTAAAGTAAAATATAAATGATCTCCCTTGCATTTTCAGGGGGGGGGTCATCTTTTTGATGTATACATTATTATTTATTTTATTTGTATTATTTGGAATCTTCAGACTACTGTTCTCATCTTGATTCATTTTACGTTTTGGTCGATGTAACTTCCGACCTTCTTCAGGTGTATCTTATCAAACTGGAGAATGTTTCTGTCGAATTCGGGAATTTGAACGGAATTTCGAACCAAATCCTTTTTTTTTTTCTTTATGGGGGTAGCGTGCTCTCATTCCGTGAGTCATAATTGGATAGAGGTCCTAAATAATTCTCCCACAGTTTGAAAATGATACTCAAGATGAGAACAGTAGTCCGATGAATCCAAATAATACGAATAACTAATCCTCATCTCAAAAATTCAGAAACGTAATTATTTATTTTAATTGAAAAGTTTAAACTGAATGACATTAATGAAGTCAGGTCTATTCCGGGAGTAGTCATAAATAAATGAAAGAAAATGTTTGAATTGTATAGGTTACCCGCTCCCCTCCCCTTCAAAAAATCCTAGCCATAAGAATGTTGGTAAAATTTTTAACAATTCAATTTAATATTATAGTTTCTGAAGAAAGTTCAAAGACTTTGGCATCATGGCCTCTGTTCAAGATTTAGAGACAACAGATACTCTCTGTAAATGTAGCTGTGCATGTAATTGTGAAGCCAGGGTTGTGTAATCCCCAACCATACAACTCCCGAGTCGGTGCTGCTTCATTCCAGCCGCAAGAAGAAGCAACAATGCCGAGAGAAATGAGCACATACAGCACCTGGTATTTTTTAATGGTCACAGATTTAAGTCCTCGTCTTAAAGCATATTCTATCAAATAAGACAAAAATTCTATGCCAATTATATTGATTTTTTTTTTTTTCAAAAATTCTAACAAACATTTGGATATCAAATTAAGAAAAAAATAACCATTTCTCAAACTATCTTGTTGTCTGGAATTTAATTTCTCGAGATAAGGAGAGAGATACGGGCGAGACAGAGAAAGAAAAAGAGAGAGAGAGAAAAGAAACGGGCGAGATAGATAGATAGATAGATAGATAGATAGATAGATAGATAGAAAAAGAAACGAGCGGTATGAATATATATATATATATATATATATATATATATATATATATATATATATATATATATATTAAAAAAAAAACAGGTGAGAAACGAACGAGATGGAGAAAAAGAAGAAATAAAAGAGAAAGAAAAGAAACGGACAAGATAGAGAGAAAAAAGAAAACTAGATAGATAGATTTTTTTACATAGGCATCACCACTTATCAAGGCCAAGAGGCCACTCAAGGATAAGGGTTAAAGAGTGTACAGTAGACATTGGACAATATAGTAATCATTAGTAATGAAAATTTGGTGAATTTGATAACTTATATAGAACGGCTCATGAAGAACTTATTTACGTTGGACTTGAAGAAAATCAGATTGTAGTCAGCCGGAAAGCAGGAAAACGGAAGACAAATCTACAGGCGTGCAGTTCTAAGAAAGAAGCTTTGTTCATGGAATCTATGTTTAGGTTTAGGCACAGATAAAGAGTGGGGGAATTATTAATAGTGTTTTCAGTTAGATGAGTGTTTCTTGTGAAAGTTTGGCGAGGGGGGGGGACCATAGATTGAAGCTCAGTCGAACACTTTCCATGAAAATAACGATACATCAGAGACAAACTCGCAACATCTCTTCTGTGAGATAGAGGTTGCAAGGAAGAGAAAAGGACATCTCCTACGAGACTACGAAGTCTATTTTGAACTCTATCAAGACAGGACAAGTCCTTTCTAGCAGCTCCTGTCCAGATGTGGCAACAGTATTCCATCCTTGAACGTACCTGGCTCTTATATAGATAGAGAATAGCATCAGCAGTGAGATATTTACCGGATCGATAGAAAGGTCCCACCATTTTTCCAGAGGGAGGTAGGTAGGTAGGTAGGTAGGTAGGTAGGTAGATAGATAGAGAAACGGACGAGTTAGGAAAAAAATGGGATAGATAGATAGATAGGAAGAGGGAAAAAGAGAACCGAGTGAAATAGATAGAAAAAAAGAAATAGGCGAGCGAGTGAGAGCGAGCAAGGGAGCGCAAGAAAGAATTCAACAACGATGTCAAACAAAAGGCCTTTTAGAAACAAAACTAAAAACATTCCATACTTCTCGTTTATTAACCGATCATTTGAGGAACACGTACATTGCAGTTTTTTTTTTTTTTCAGTTTTTTTTTTTTTTTTTTTTTTCATTATTTTTATTTACTATAGAAACGCGTGTTAATCTTTGCCGCAGATCACCCCACCCCACCGCTTCACCGCCGTCTCTCGTGTTTCCCCAGCCCACGCGTTTATCGTGTATCGCTTAATCTGGCCGGAAAATCGCGCAAGTAAACAAACGTTTCTTGAAGCCAAACAAGTGTTTTGTCTTTTCTTGGCGAGAATATCTACCATTTTTTTTTCTCGCGTCTTGTTCTTGCTTGAAAGATACAGCAACAACAACAACGGGAGAATTTGAAATAAAAAGCAAAGGAAAAGAGAGGGTGAAAAGACGGAGTTGTGAAGTGTCAGGTTATTAACTGCCAACGTCGGTTATATATATATATATATATATATATATATATATATATATATATATATATATATATATATATATATATATATATACTAGCATTTCGGCCCTGCGTTGCCCGGGTGTTTGGGGGTACATGCTGAGCAAAAAAAAAAAAAAAAAGAAAAAGAAAAAAAACGGTCAATTTTAATTTGACCCCTTAACATTTATTGTTCTGGGCTCAAATCAAGTTATTAAGTTAGATCCACGTGCAAGGAACCTATATCTAAAATTTCAAGTGTTTAGACCAAAAATTGTCGGAGGAGTTTGGTAGAGTTCTCAAAAGTCAAATCGTTGAACTTTGACCCTTTAATCGCCAAATTTCTGACCGAAATCCGGTCACATCGATTTTCCCAAATCTCAGTACCTTGTATATCAAATTTCGAGTCGGTAGACTTAAAATTAACAGAGTTATTGCGTATAGAAATGTACACAGACAGACAGACACTTTCACTTATATATTATTATTATTATTATTATTATTATTATTATTATTATTATTATTATTATTATTATTATTCACAAGCAAATTTATTGATATCAACCATGTTAAACAAAAGAACAGAATTAGTGGATATTTTTCCGAGAGAGAGAGAAAAAGTGGGGGGGGGGTAGTGTGGGTGAATGAGAGTGGGAGTGAAGAATGGAAAGGAGTGAGAATGAATGCGAAAGGGAGAGAGGATGGGAGAGTGGGGGGGGGAGATTGACTATGAGAGAGAGGGGGGTAATTATGAGAAAGGGACGTAAAAGAGATGGAATAAAACAGAAATAGCAATGAAGGGGATAAGAGAATGGGAGGAGGGCGAGAGAAGAAATGAAAAGAAGGAAGTAAGGGTAAGGAGAAAGGGGAGAGAGGGGAAGAGAGAGATGAGAAGAGAGAGGAGGAAGAGAGAGAGAGAGGGGAAGAGAGAGGGAGGAAGACAGAGGGGAAGGGTTTAGGGGGGAAGACAGAGGGGAAGGGACAAAGAGAGAGAGGGCAAGAGAAAAGGAGGGTAAGAGAGAAAGGGAGTCAGAAAGAGAAGAAGAGTAAGAAATGGAACGTAAAAGAGAGGGAGGGGAAAGAGAGAGAAGGAGAGTAAGAGACAGAGGAAAGAGAGAGAAACAAAGAGAGAAAAGCGAGTGAAAGAAGAAAAGAGAGAGGGTGGAAAAACAGAAAGATGGGGAGTGAAGGAGATTTGGTAAGGACTAAAATAGAGATGGAAGAATCGCGTTTACAAATTTAAAACGATTGCATTTCGTTTTTGCATGCAAATAAATTTGCCATTTTGTTTTTTCTGGAGTTGTCTCAACTGAAATGCACTCAAACTTTCGACGTTGTCTCATTACTTGCGCGCATTGTTTTACAATTTGATAGCATCTTCCTCTCTAAAAACAAACGTAAACATCAAATAAAGTTTTTAATTCAAAAGTAATATAAAAAAAACAAAACAAGTGGTATTTCTTGTACAATATCTGGTTTAATAGCAGACCATCGGGTAAAGGTTAAAGTAGGTTTTAAGGCAACGTGTGGTTTTAAATAAGTTTTATTTGTTTTGCGTTTTGGTGTTTTTCAGCATCTGAAAGTCGAAAGCACTTTTAAAGAACGGGGAGTCATGTTACGTCCTTTCAAAATTAAGCCTGACAGATCAACGCTAGCATTAAATAAAGCATGACAGACCAATGCTATTTGAAAATAAAGAATGACAGAGCAACGAAAACGCTATTTTTAACGTAATCATGGCAGACCAACGCTATTTCAAAATCAAGCATGACAGACCAAATCTTTTTAAAAGTTAAGCACGACCGACAAATGCTATTTTAAAATAAAGCATGACAGATCAACGCTATTTCTAAATTAAGCATGACAGACCAAAGCTTTTTAAAAATTAAGCACGACAGACCAACGAAAATGCTATTTTAAAATTAATTATAACAGATCAACGCTATTTTAAAATAAAGCATGTCAGACCAACGATATATTAAAATAAAACATGAAAGACCAACGATATATTAAAATTAATTATGACAGACCAACGCCATTTTAATATCAAACATGATAGAGCACCGTTATTTTAAAATTAAGTATAACAGACCAACGAAAATGCCATTTCAAACAAGTATGACAGACCACCCGAAATGTAGTTTTTAATTTTCAGTGCGACAGACTTACAGAAATGCTATTATAAACCTTAGCATAACACAATACTGAAAATATTATTTCAAACTTAAGTGTGACAGACCCAAAATAATTCTTAAATTTAAGAATGAACTAACAGAAGTGCTATTTTAAATGTCCGAATTACAAACTAATTAAAATGGTATTTCAAACAATAGCATAAAAGAGCGAGGAAAATGCTATTTTAAACTGAAGCGTGTTTGACAGACAATGCCTCTAATAAAGCTGTGAGGACGCAGTTACAAGAAATAACTTTACAATCAACCAAACAGGTAAAATGCATTAGAAAGTTTTAAACTAAAGTCTTTTTTTTTTAATTATTTTTTTTATTTATTTATTTATTTTAAAAACTGTACAACAACAACAAAAAAAAATCTACAGGATTTTATATGCAAATTTTATATTTCTTTTATTGCTAAGTCGGAGCTCTAGACACAACTTTACTTGTTTTTCTATTTCAACATAAAAAAAAAAACATCACCTGACGTGTTTTTCCATTACGTAATTACATTCCAACACGAATTCTCATGATGGTTTTCCATTAAGCACAATTCTGTTTTATTACTATTAGGTTGAGAAAGGATATCGAGTTTATGTGCAGGAAGTGTAAGACAATAGACATGGATGAGAAGTCAGATGTGGAGAAAGTATATTTGGATGGCAAAGCTATGACAATGGTTGGCCAGATTTTTTGCTATCATGATGATATTGGAACACAGGGAGTAATAGCTAGTGTGATTCCAGTATTAAGCGTGGACAGAATAAATAAGATATTTTATACACTGGGGATCAAAAATTGAAGACCATTTAAAAATATTTAAAAAAAAAAAAAAACAACACTTTTTTTAAGGATAGATTTTAAACTCTTCCGACTTAAGGTTATTAATACTACAATCTAAAAGGTTATGGAAACAAAAAGGTACATTCCAAAAATTTTATTTAAAAATTTGCATTTTTATTAAATTAGGCATGGTCAACATAAGACCAAAGTTATAAATTGTTAGACTTATGATAATTCTAATGTTTTTAGTTCAGTTAGAGATTAGCAATCACTGTGTAAAGGTGTTACCATGCCCAAAGCAAGAAGACTAACTCTCGAATTCTAGGATTCCATAAGCAAGGTTTGTCACAGCGAGCGATAGCAGCTAAGGTAAATCGCAGTAAAACTGTTATTTGCAACTTTCTAAAGAACACCGAGAATTATGGAAAAGCAAAATCCTTTGGTAGGCCCCTCAAAAATTTCTCCTGCATTGAGTAGGAGAATCAGACGGGTTGTTATGAATGACAGACTTTCTTCTAGTCAAATCAAGGCGATTACAGATGCTGATTGCAGTCTAATAACCATCAGACGACACTTACAACGAAATGGCATGGTAAATAAAAAGCATAAACAAATTCTTCGATTGCTTCCACGTGACAAAATGGATCACTTAAGATTTGGTTGCTAATACCAAACCTGGGACGTTGAGAAGTGGAAGAAAGTCCTGTTTTCTGATGAGAAAAAATTCAATTTAGATGGTCCTGATGGCTTCCAGCGATATTGACATGACAAAAACATGGCCCTTGAAATTTTTTCCACGCGTCATAGTGGTGGAGGGTCCGTAATGGTATGGGGTGCCTTTTCTTACAGAGGGATGATGGAGCTTCACGTGGTGCAGGGTCATCAGACAGCAGATGGTTATGTTAGCATGCTACAAAAATCATCTTTGATGATGGAGGGCCATCGTTTGTGTAGGGATGGGTGGTTATTCCAACAGGATAATGCTGCAATCCACACTGCAACACAGACTTTGAGCTTTCTACAAGAAAATGAAGTCCATCTCTTGGGACATCCTGCATGCTCACCGGACCTGAACCCAATTGAAAATGTTTGAGGGTGGATGACAAGAGAGGTTTATCGAAATGGCAAAGAATATTCAACAAAAAAATGAACTTTGAGAAGCCATTTTCAGAAACTGGAGCAGGATACCCCGCACCTGAAACGAAACCCTTATTTCTTGCATGCCCCAAAGAATCTTTGAAGTCATCAAAAGCAGTGGAGGTAGAACTCATTGTTAAGTTTGATTGTTGAATGTTTTCATATACTTTTCAGACACTTTTTGTACAATTTAATAGAATTTGTGTCTCTGGTCTTATAATTTTGATCATTTGTAAAAAGCCTAATTTAATAAAAATGTAAATTTTAAAAATAAATCTTTGGAATGTAGCTTTTTGTTTTCCATAACCTCTTAGATTGTAGTATTGGTAACCTTAAGTCGGTTGGCTGTTTTTATTTTACGGCATATCAACCCTTTTCAGGTTATTTAATGCCGAATCCAAAGATTCTGAAGAAAAATTTTTTAATAGAATATATTTGTTGTTTTCAAGTCGGATTCTATTTAACTCATAATTGGGACCCTAACAGGTACTACCACTCCGGGTCAGAGTGGACCTGGGAGCAATGGCAATTAAAGGGTGGCTCTACACTCCCCAAAGCCCGCAAGCTGGGGCCTCACCACGAGATATAGTTTAGGGTCATATCCAGGACCACCTTAAGTCAGACGAGATTAAAATCTATCCTTAAAAAAGAAAAAAAAAAAAAAAAGAGTTTTTTTTTTTTAAAGATTTTTAAGTGATCTTAAATTTTTGACCAACAGTATATATATATATATATATATATATATATACTTACTTCAGAATAATGAAATAAAATATATCTACTAGTATTCTAATCCAGTGATTTTTGGTCTTGCAAAATATTAGTTGTAATATTTTATATAAGACAATCCCAGCCCAATAAAATTGCTCAATATACAAGATAGAGCAAATTAATCAAATTTTAGGCATTTAAATTTTATGATTTGAAATGGTTAAGCTTCAAATATAGAATTTTTTATTGTTTGCAAACAAAGAATACAATTTAATAAATCTATTTCCTTGTCGATGATTATTTATCTCCTCTGAGGAAAACTTATTAGCAAATGTTTTTATTAGTTTGCACCTTATTTGCTAAAAGCAATAAACATAGAAAATGAAAGATTTTAAAACATTTTAGACACATAGAATAAGGGAAATGGACATTGAGGCAGAAAAGGGATATTGTGCTTTAAATAAATCCTTTTTCTGCTTCAATGTCCATTTTCCTTATTCCTTCGGGGGGGGGGGGGCGTTTACAACTGTCCGGCGAGGGTTTCCTTTGCCTGTTTTATTTATTTCTTTATTTCCGGAAGTCAGTGTCGCAGACTGGCTGTCAAATCAATTTCCAGGATATGAATGATGGTGAATATTAAGTATTGTTGGAAATTATTGTAGCTTTTATAAAAAAAAATTTATATAAATAATTAAAGTGTGTACTTAAGTGCATTAATGTATTGGTGTCGAGTAATATACGGTTTGGGTAAAGCGAATGGTCTATATATATATATATATCTGGGCAGGAGCTGCTAAAAACAGCCTATCCTGCCTTGACAGAGTACAAAATAGACTTCGTGGCTTAGTGGGGGATGCCCTTTTCTCTACCCTGCAACCTCTCTCCCACAGAAGAGACGTTGCGAGCCTGTCTTTGTTTTATCGTTATTTCCATGGCAGGTGCTCGTCTGAACTCCAATCTCTGCTCCCTCCTCGCCAATCTTTCACGAAAAACACCCGTCTAGCTGAATCCACTGTGAAAAATTTCCCCCACTCTTTATCTGTGCCTAAATCAAAACGCGGATTCCATGAACAAAGCTTCTTTCTTAGAACTGCACGCCTGTGGAACTCTGTTCCGTCTGCCTGCTTCCCACCTGACTACAACTTGGATGTGTTCAAGTCCAACGTTAACAAATTCCTAATGAACCGCCCCCTTAAGTAAACACTTCATCAAATCTCCACACTAACTTACTGTACTTGCAATAACCCTTATCCCTGAGTGGCTTCCGGGCCTTGATAAGTGGTGACCACTGTGTAAAAAAAAAAAATTAAAAAAAAAAATATATATATATATGTATATATATATAACTAGCGGAACCTGTGGAAATTCTACATTGGGCTCTTTCATATGAAATATATGAATGTTGGCATGAATGAGTTTTGCAATGGGAGAGGGAAAAGGATTACAGTATTAATGTTTTCTCCATTTTAAGTTAGGGAACCAGTCAGGAAGTGGGGGGAGATAAAAATAAAAAGGGGAAATAGGAAGAAGGAAAAGGGGGGGAAAAGATAGGTCCAAAGAGTTCCAGACGTCACTGCATGTATTGTGGTCATTGAACTTTGGAAGGTTACTTCTGTACATATTCCTTATCTCCTCTTTTTAATCACTCGCTCTTAGATAGTGTTGTAGACCCGTGCTAGGGGTTACAAATGAAAGAAACCATAAGTAGTGTAAAGTGTATAAAATATATGTATTTATCATAAAGAATACAGGAGCCACTAAAGTGGTATAAGAGGAACATGTTCGTAGCATGCGGTTAAACATGGTATGAATGCCTTCATTTAGTCTCTGGAACCAGTGTTATTCATAGGACTGGTTGATTCCACTTCGTACTTAAATAGGGGTGATTTGTACCCCACAACAGATAGCTATAGCCACATGCTAATATTTTGCTAATATATCCAAGCGAATGCTTAGTTTGGCGTTTTAAGCCATTGTAGTTTTAGAAGTAAAGAGTTTTACGTTAGATAGCCAATCCATAGAAGTCTTGAATTGTAAAAGCTTGTTGACATTGAATAAGGTTTCCCGTTGGATAAGCAATCCATAAAAGTCTTGAATTGAAGTGATTGCTGATGGGTCGATAGCAGAGCATCATTCCATTTGATTCGTCAGTTCTTATCAACGTGTCTATAAATAAAGGGTAAGTCAGTGCAACTTGTTTATTTAAATTTGGTGCCCTAAAGCGATGGTTGCTCGAAGGATGATAGGAATGGACTCATTTGAGAGGGTGGAGCTTAAAGTTTGGTTCTTAACGTGCGTTATTTTAGCTGCAATTCTACAGAGAATTCCATGCATACCTGCATTACTTGTGTTTTGATTTAATCTAAATTAGTCTGTTTAAATTTACAGAAAAGTATAGATTTGAACTTCATTAACCAATGTTATATAGAAAAGTCGTCTTCTATATATATAAAAGGCAAAAATCGGTGTGTATGTATGTATGTATGTATGTTTGTTTGTAACGCTAAAACTTTTGAAAGACGGAACCAAACTTGACAAATTTGGTATCATATCGAAGCCCCATCACCCGGATGACAAATATCGAAATTTCACGTCAAACGGACTACTAGAAGTTGGTCAACTGATCAGTTATCTTCGAGGGGGGCCCCCAAAAAACCTGTCATTAACGCTAAAACTTGAGATGAAAGATTCCTCTCCCCTAAGAATAAAACATATGTTCAATATCTGCTTTTGTTTTTTCATTGTTTATACGGTCCCGAGCAACGCCGGGTAGCCCTGCTAGTCTATATATATAAAAGCCAAACGTCTGTGTGTATGTATGTATGTTTGTTTGTAACGCTAAAACTTTTGAAAGACGGAACCAAACTTGACAAATCTGGTATCATATGGAAGCCCCATCACCCGGATGACAAATATCGAAATTTCACGTCAAACGGACCACTAGAAGTTGGTCAACTGATCAGTTATCTTCGAGGGGGGGCCCAAAAAAACCTGTCATTATCTATATATATAAAAGACAAATGTTTGTTTGTAACGCTAAAACTTGAGATGAAAGATTCCTCTCCCCTAAGAATAAAACATATGTTCAATATCTGCTTTTGTTTTTTCATTGTTTATACGGTCCCGAGCAACGCCGGGTAGCCCTGCTAGTCTATAATATAAATCTCACCTGTCTGTTTAAATGTATGTATGTTTGTTTGTATGTATGTCTGCCTAAAACTTTCGACAGAGACAACGGATTTCCACGAGATCGGTACAATTTTGAAGCTGGACTCTTCGGGCGATAAATATCGAAAAATTGGCTAAAAACATTAATTCCTTTCACTCTTAACTGGGTTCATTTTCTACAGAGAGGGGTCAATCTTTTTTGCCGAGATTTTTGAAAGTCATCTCCTCTTTTCGATTGACTAGCCTTAATTTAAACCTTCACCACTTCTGGTTTGGCAATGGATGCAACAGCATAGACGTTGCATTTTTCTTTTTCACATTCTTTTCCTCCTTCACGGTACGGGTTCTAGCCTGCCTGCCTACTAGCACTTTTTTTTTTTTTTTTTTGCTCAACGCACATCTCCAAACACCCAGGCAATGCCGGGCATCCAGGCTAGTCTATTATATAAAGGACAAAAATGTGTGTGTGTGTGTGTTTGTATATCTTGCAAAAATTTCCGGAACGTGACAAAAAACCTCAAACTTTCAGACAACAAATATCAAAAGATCGGTAAAAAATATTAATTCCTTCACCTTCAACTGGGCAGTTTTCTACAAGTAGGGGTCGCTTTTTTCACTGATATCTTCGAAAGTCATTCCTTCTTTTCAATTGATTAGCATTAAATTCGACATTTGCTACTTCTGATTTTGTGATGGACGCAACAGCAAAGACGTCAGATTTTTTTTCACATTCTTTTCCCCTTTCATGTTACAAGTTCGAGCCTGCCTGTCTGCTACCACTTTATTTTTTTTTTTTTTTGCTCAACACACACCTCCAAACACCCGGGCAATCAGGCTAGTATATATATATATATAGTATTTCATAGACACGTTTCGTCATCTCATCAATGTGATTAGACTAGACACATTTTTCCGTTTTGTTATGGATGTCATAGTAGGGGTCAGTGTTTATATAAAGCATATTGTAGATACCATCTATGAGCACTTCTGTAGCGCATGAAAGGTAAAATTTGCCGACTGTCAACTAGATGGTTGAAGGTTCAATCTCTGGCTTGGGAACCGTGCTAATCGAGCTGTACTGAAAGTATTGTGAATTTTATTAATAAGAAAGGTTAAATCTGAACATTCTAGAAAGATATTTGCAGGAGACTTTGTTGGTGTAGTCATGGTGAAAGAAAGATAAGAATTCCTAGGCTAGTAGAAACAAAATTGTTGAGGTAGAGTTTATAGGGGAAGGCTAAGAAAAACATGGGACAAAGAGATAAGGATGGACTTGAGAAAAGTAGGGATAATTAACGACCTGGTCCGAAATAGGTTAGTTTCAAAATTAAATTCTAAGCGCCATCCAACATGTCAGTATGTAATAAAACAACTGTTAAGATGATGATGGTGGCGTTAAGACAAAGATAGAATGGATGAGTATGCTTAAGTTGGTCCATGTAGATCAGTTGAAATAGCAGGGTTGGTTGGCTAACAAAAACATTGTTTATTGTACAGCGTTCACCCAAGGCAGGTTGAACCGACTTCCTCCGAAGGTATAAGTGTTAAGGGAATATTAAATTCACAGGCAGTCCCCAATCGCCTGTAAAGGAAAATCTTGAATTGGAAACCATCTTTGATTTCAGAAGAGTTTCCGATGGATAGCCATTCTGTACAGATCCTGGAGATGAAGAATTTTCAGTGGGTAGCTGTTCTGTACAGGTCCTGGACTTTATAATTTTGCAGGCAAAGAGCAAAAGATCTTTTTTGTGTTGACAGGAAAAAATTATGTGCTGGAATGCTAAAAGATTCAATATTTTTATGGAGCAATTCTGATTTCTGATTGGTTGCTCAATTCTGGTTTCTGATTGGTTGGCTCAATTTGATTGGTCAGTTCTTATTGGCAGTGTCTATAAGTAGAACCTTCCAACTTTCAGTGATCATACCCTCATTATATCAAAAATATTGCAACAGTTTTACTTCTACTAACCAAGAAACTTTTATCTTTCTTTCACTGTGACTACACCAACAAAGTCTCCTGTTATATGCACATCTGTCTATACAGTTCAGATTTAATCTTTCTCATTAATGAAATTCACTATGCTTTCAGTGCGTCTTGACTAGCACCGCTTCCAAGCAAGGGATTGAACCTTCCAACTTTCGGTGATCATACCCTCATTATACGAAAAATATTGCAACAGAAAACATGGGACAAAGTGATGAGGACGGACTTGAGAAAATCAGAGATAATTAAAAACCTAGCCAGAGATAGGTTAATTTGAAAATCAACTTCTTAGAAGCCGTCCAACACATGGCAGCATGTTAAACAAAATATGATGGGAGAGGGGCATGTTATTAGGAATAACCCTGTAGCTTTGTACATTGTCCTTAGCAAAGCATATTCTTGAATCTTCCGCTAATTGTTCGGTCAATAACAGTAATAAGAGGAGTCCAATTATTGGTGATTTCAAGTTTCCAAGATAATTTGCAACCGGCGAAATTCTCCAATCAACATCAGGGGATATCGATCACCAACGGAATCAATGTTGACAAGTGATTTACACATTCGAGCTGATCCTCTCCACTCGCTCGCTCACAACACGAAGATCCAATACATTAAGCAGGGGAAGTTATTCATTTAAATTCATGCGACACTAATTTTCGAGCCAAGCTATGAATACGAAGCATCTGATTTGTTTATTGAAGCAAACATTCAAATCGATCAGACATCTTGTTTCAACGGAAATGTTAATCACTTGTTAAATATTCGTGTTTTTTTTTTTGATCTGGACAAATACTCCAACACACACACACACACACACATATATATATAAATAATAAATGACAAGAAACTATATTCCAAAATTCATGATGTTGACCATTTTATAATTTCTTTTAATTCAGTTGACCTTTACAATGCAATTACAAGGTCATCTGAATTAAAGGAATAAATAATAAGATGGTCAACATCATGAATTTCGGAATATAGTTTGTTTTGTCATTTATTCTATATATTGCTCTGTAATTATATTGAGCTTCTTAAACAAGGATTATTATGTATTATAAGAAAATATATTTCTACAGATATATATAGAAATATATATATATATATAGGAACGAATAATTAATAAAACATGTTAAAAACACTTTAAAAAGCGTTAGAAAAAAAATATTTGATTTTCAAAAAGGAAACACAAATTAAGTGGATTGTCCTTAGTCCGCTGCGTTTCGAAAGAAATATTTTCCGCGGATTAATAACAATCCACCTAATTCGTGTTTCCTTTTTAAAAATTAAATATATTTTTAACTTTTCTTAAAGTATTTTAAACATGTTTTATTAATTCTTTGTTCTTATTGTAAGCTCTATATCCTATTTGATTTTATTGAGCTTTTACATCTGGTTAGGATTACTTTATAAATATTAAGTCTTTAATATTTATAATATATTTTAAGTTTACTATTTTGGATTATCTTGGTAAACTTAAGTGTAATTCTTATTTCATTTAATATATATATATATATATATATATATATATATATATATATTAAATATAATGAATGAATGACAAAAGTTTATATTCCAAAGTTCATGATGTTGACTATCTTACAGTTTATTCCTTTAATTCAGTTGACATTTACAATTCTTGACAGTATTTGTTTCGAAGCACAAAATCAATCACTTAATTATTATATCAATCAGTGAATCAATTTTGCCCTTAACTTATCAGAATAAATAGCAACAATCCATCCATCAAAAGGAAAATTCAAAATGGAACATATTAAAACGTATTGGCAGCTTCTCTTCCAATTTTCGGATCTTAATCATGTCAAAACGCACTTTATTTCCATTCGACGGATTGATTGTTGCTATTTCTTCTGATGAGTTAAGGGCAAAATAGATTCACTGATTGATAGAATAATTAAATGATTGATTTTGTGCTACGAAACAAATACTGCTAAGAATTGTAAATGTCAACTAAATTAAAGGAATAAATTGTAAGATGGTCAACATCATGAACTTTGGAATATAGACTTTCGTCATTCATTCACTTTATTGCTTTGTAATTACAGTGAGGTTCTTAAATACGGATTGGTATATATTATAAGGAAATATATTTCTGCAGTAATATATATATATATATATATATATATATATATATTAAAAGGAAATAATGTATATTTCCACACTTTCCTTACTCTATGACTTTTAATGACTCATTCAATTTTAATAATTTTTTTTTAATAATGATTTTCCATGTCTCACTGACTTTAGCAAATAAGGTGTAAATTTGCTAATATTTTCTCCTCTGAAGAGATGGTAGACAGCGAAACCCTATAATATAAGGAGTTAAAATATTTCTAATATATTCTTTGCCTTACATAGCATAATAAAAATCTTTGATATGAAACTCAAACATTTCAAGTCATAAATTTTTAAATTCATTGAATCACAAAAATTATATATATATATATATATATATATATATATAGTGTAAAATTTTGTTGAAAATTCAAAGACTCACGTTTTCTTTTTTATAACCTTCGTTTATTTCCTAGGTTTTTTTTCATTACAGCTGTTTCATTAGTGGGTAGGCAATTTTACGATTTATGTGTCCATAAAAATATCCTGTCCCCACCAACTTCTTCAGATGTTTATCCATTAGATTTTTACAACAAAAGGTATATTTTTAACATGCTGAAGATCATATTTGGGTAAAAAGTTTTCCAAAGCCATGCCTTACACACACACACACACACACACACACACAGTCTATATAATAGACAGAGCCTTTAAACATTTAAGAGTCAGAGAAACATTTAACATGACAGTAACAACTCACATACGTATTTCTTGGAAAGATGACACCACAAAAGTTATATTTCATACACACCATTTATTCACACACCTTGTCAGCATTTCGGAGATGACAACGTTTTGACTTCACATTTTTGATCTTGACTTCACTAGTTTCCACGGTATCTGTTCCCCGACTTCTCGTCTGACTTCTTCATTGACTTTTCAACTGCCCACTAACTCCATGTATATATTGAACTAATTCTTTGTGATTACATCATTTGCACGTCTACAAAGCACCCTATTAGCCGACATTTGTATCAAGTATCTAGTTTTTTTTTGTTTGTTTTTTTTTTTTTTTTTACAGAGGAGTCACCACTTAAAAGGCCCGGAGGCCACTCAAGGATAAGGATTATGGAGTGTACCGAAGTTAATGGGATAATATTGTAGTAATCGTTAGTAATGAAAATTTGGTAAATCAGATTACTTAAGGGGCGGTTCATCAAGAATTTGTTTATGTTGGACTTGAACACAACCAACTTTTAGTCAGCAAACGGAAGAGAGTTCCTCACAGGCATGCAGTTCTAAGAAAGAAGCTTTGTTCATGGAATCTACGTTACACAGGAGTCACCACTTATCAAGGCCCAGAGGCCACTCGAGGATAATGATTATGGAGGGTACAGAAGTTAATGGGATAATATTGTAGTAATCGTTAGTAATGGAAATTTGGTAAATCAGATTACTTAAAGGGGTGGTTCATAAAAAATTCGTTTATGTTGGACTTGAGCACCACCAAGTTTTAGTCAGCTGGAAAGCAGGCAAATGGAAGAGAGTCGCACAGGCGTGCACTTCTAAGAAAGAAACTTTGTTCATGGAATCTATGCTTTGATTTAGTCATAGATAAAAAATGGGGGAAATTATTGACAG
Source organism: Euprymna scolopes (assembly GCF_053919585.1). Taxonomy (NCBI): domain Eukaryota; kingdom Metazoa; phylum Mollusca; class Cephalopoda; order Sepiida; family Sepiolidae; genus Euprymna; species Euprymna scolopes. Next base: position 105,491,320 of record NC_136505.1, read on the forward strand.
GTATTATTATTGTTAACGTGTATTCCTTTTTCTAAAAACATATTTGTTTTTACTTACCTAAAATTCCTTCTTGTTATTGTTTATAGCATCTAGTCAAGTTAAATTCCTAAAACGTCATTTAACCATATTTGTCCTGGAATTGCATTTTTCTTTTTAAAACAAATCTAATTCAATCCATACGATAATAATAATAATAATAATAATAATAATAATAATAATAATAATAATAATAATAATTTTTTTTTTTTACACAGTGATCACCACTTATCAAGGCCCGGAAGCCACTCAGGGATAAGGGTTATTGCAAGTACATTACGTTAGTGAGGAGATTTGCTGAAGTGTTTACTTTATAATAATAATAATAATCTTGCCTCTGGTGTGCTTATATGCAACAATACACATGCTCCCACACACAAACACATAATTCTGATTTTACCGTTTTGAAATATGATGATAATAATTATACCATTCTGAAATAATAACCCTTCTTTCTAGAAAACTCCATAACGACACAAACCACTTTGTAACCGATGTAATTTTTTTTTTAGCCATTTCCATAATAGAATGGATTTATTTTCCCCAAAGAAAATCTGTCACTTTTTTCCTTCAAAATAATCCGTCGAATTGAGACCCTGACATTCCTTCTCGTCATGACAGCCAATAACGCTGCTAAACATGTTGAAAAAACAAACAAAGAAAAAAATGGGAGCTTTGAATAAACAATGTCAAACAGAAGGTAAAAAAAAAAAAAAAAAAATGTTTTGAAATAACTCTTAGATCCAAATTACCAAAATGCCGTCCAAATAAAAAACTAAGCTATGACGTTTCTGAATTTTTGAGATAAGGATTCCTTATTTATATTATTTGAACTCATCAGACTACTGTTCTCATCTTGAGTATGATTTTCACAACGTTTCGGTCAATGTAACCTCCAACCTTCTTCAGGTGTATCTTGTTAAACTTGGGAATATTTCTGTCGAACGCTGTAATTTGGACGGATTTTGAGTGGAATCCTTTATTTACTTCATGGGGGTAGCATGTTCTTGTTCCATCAACCATGACGGGATAGAGATCTTAAATAATTTGTAATTGTATTTTTCAGTTGCCTACACTGAAGATTGAACCTTCAAACTTCAGGAGAATATCGCTTTTACAATTGATTTTTCTAAGTACTCTAACCACTGTGCCATGGATCCTATATAACAAATACGATTGCGAATTACTTAGGACCTCTATCCAGTCATCGCTGACGGAACAAGAGCACGCTACCCCAGTGAAGTAAATAAAAGGTTCTGATCAAAATTCCGTCCCAATTCCAGAGTTCGACAGAAACATTCCTGAATTCGACAAGATACACCTGAAGAAGATCAGAAGTTATATCGATGGAAACACTGTGAAAATCACGATCAAGATGAGAACAGTAGTTCGATGAAACAAAAAAATATGAATCCAAGTAATATGAAAAGCTAAGTTGTTTCGGAATTTTTTAAATGTGGATCGATAAATTTTTTTTTTAGGGGGGGGGGATATTCCGACTACAACCGTCATCTTGGTTGGTATATTTAAAATGCTTGTGCCATGTGACCTTTCACTTTCAGTTGCATCTGTTTGCATTTATTCACATAAAATTTCAAACACATGGTGCAATGGTTAAAAGCGTTGAGTTGCAATCATTTCTGAGTAACAGTTTCCTTTAGGTTGAAGATTCAATCCTTTTTGCAGACAGTAATAACAAACAATACCATTATCATTTATATCCAGTTATGGCTGACAGAACAAGAACAATATATTCCTGTATATCAAAATAACGAGTTCAGTTTGAAATTTCATATTGGTTTCAGAGTTTGACATACTATCTCTAAGTTTGAAAAGATGCACATGAAGGTCCGGGATTACATCGGCTGAAATGTTGTGAAAATAACAACCAAGATGAGAATAGTAGTCCGAATAATCCAAATAATAAAAAGCTAACATTTTTGTTTTTTTTTAAAGTCACCCGAAAACGGAAAACTCTCTTCCATTGCATTTTAGGAAAAATATTTCTCTTCCGGTTTTGGCCAATAAGCATCATTAACCACGCATTCTCCATGAAAATAAATAAAAATAAATAAAAATAAATAAATGAAAAACATTTTGGAGAAAACTACAAATAGATACCTTCCTGTTCCTGCTGGCTTTCAAATCATTTTTTTTTTCTACAAGAACCTCAAAACTCAAACATCTTATTAAAAAAAGTAAAACGAAGTAAAACCAGGATTGATAATTTGGATTCTTCGAACTACAATTCCAATCTTGGTTATTATATTTGAAACGTACACGACAAACGTAAATAGACACCCATAGCAGGACCTGTTTCTCGGCGTTGCCCGAGGCAATACAATAAATTTTACAAAAAATATTAATAAATATTCTTTCTGAATTTCCCCTAACAAAAAAAACAAAAATAAAAAAATAAAAAAAAAAACAAATAAGAATATTATCTGGTGCACCATTATATGTGTGTCACATAACATAACTAGCCAGGGTGCCCGGCATTGCCCGGGTGTTTGGAGGTGTGCGTTGAGCAAAAAGAAAGTGGTAGTAGGCAGACAGGCTCAAACCTGTACCATGAAGTAGGAAAAGAATGTGAAAATAAAAACGTGACGTCTTTGCTTTTGCGCCCATCACCAAATCGGAAGTGGCAAAGCTTTTAATTAAGCCTAGTCAATTGAACAGAGGGAATGACCTTCAAAAATATCGACAAAAAAAAAGCAACCCCTCCTTGTAGAAAAGTGCTCAGCTAAGGGTGAAGTAATGTTTTAGGATAATGTTTTGTTATTTGTTGTCCGAAGGGTCGAGCTTCAAAACAATACCAATCTCGTGAAAATCCAACGCTTCTGCCTAAAGTTTTAGGCATACATATATACATTTAAAGCGATAGGTGAGATTTATATTATAGATGAGCCTAGGTGCCGGCGTTGCCCGGAAGTTTGGAAGAGTGTGTTGAGCAAAAAAAAAAAAAAAAAAAAAAAAAAAAAAAAAAGTGGTAGTAGGCAGGCAGGCTTGAACCTGTACTGCAAAGGAGGAAAAGAGCATGGAAAAAAAAAAACAAAAAAAAACATGACAACTTTGCCATTGCGTTCATCACCAAACCAGAAGTGACGATAGGAGGTGCTCAGTTAAGCTCCAGTTTTTAGCTCCTCCTTGTACGACACTAAAAGCATGAATCCACCTTCCTACCACAACAAAGAAAGACTTTCATTTTGATTTTTAGTGTGCCTAGCATCAGTCGGAATTTACACGAACAACTTATCTGTGGAACACATTGTCGTGGTACTGCTTCTCTACGGATTACAACTTGATCATCTTTAAAGTCAATATCAACAGATTCCTATCTGAAAACAAATATTTGGACTTGGAAAATCTTTATCCTCACATGACATATATATATATATATATATATATATATATATATATATATATATGTAAAGTTGTGTGTCTGGTCACGAATAGGCTCCTATATGGTTGACTACTATAGAAAACTGATCACATATAATGATAGAAGATGTATCGAAACACAGGAATGGGTATGTTTGATCTGGCATAATGATGATTCATTAAAATTGTGGGGTCTGCCTACACGCCTGGTCCACAAAGTATGGAAATAAAAAATTTAAAAATTAAAAAAAAAAAACGTTTACAAGTGTTTTTGATATAGATGTACATAAGAATACTTTGATAAGTATGTTTTAACTTAAATAGGGATGGTATAATAAAATTGTGGGGTCTGCATACGCGCCTGGCCTCCATAGAATGGAAATAGGCACAAACTTTAATAAAGACTTTTCATATCTATCTGCGTAAGTATACTTTGATAATTATGTTTCAGTTTGAAGAAATATGGTATAATAAAATTATGGGGTGTTCGTTCGCGCCTACCTCCATAGAATGGAAATATGTCACAAAGTTTAACAAGGTTTTTTTAATATAGATCCACAGAATATTGTGATAAGTGTTTCAGTGTGAACAGGTATGGTATAATAAATTATGGGGTGTTTCTATTTTATTTTTACTTTTATCATATTTTGCTTTGGTTTTGATACCACCAAATTCGAAGCTATCTTTTTACAACCCTTCTTTTTTATAACCTATCATACTTTCATAAATCAGAGTCCATTTTCTGTAGGCTGTTTTTGAACCCAGTCAACGATGAGTACTTTTGCTAGTATATATATAAATTTGGATTTTTTGTGTATTAATATTCATATTAAACATCCTTTTTTCTATTTATTTAAAAAAAAATACAACTTTTATATATAGGTCATGGAATTGCATTCATATGCAAAAGATCTAGCTAATTTGCATATTCTTTTAAACATTCATTTTAATTAATTCCCTATTAGTTTTTCGGATTTCTTATGGGATGATCATCTTTAGTTAACTATTACATGTAATTATATTCATGCGGATATTCTACATGATTTATACTTGCATAATATTTGTGTAAAAAGTTTACAGTAAACACAACATTGTTTCCACATATGTTTATGTATACGTATATATTTTTGTTTAATCTATCTATATATCTATAAAAGTGAACGTGTGTGTGTGTTAAAAAATTTGACGGCTTTTTTTTTTTTCGCTCAACATACACCTTGAAACACCCGGGCAACGCCGGGCTGAAATGCTAGTATATCTATAAAAGTGAACGTGTCTGTGTGTGTGTGTGTACATTTCCCTACAGAATAACTGTCAATTTTAAGTCTACAGACTCGAAATTTGAGATACAGGATACTGAGGTTTGGGAAAATCTTTGTGATCCATTTTCGGAAGAAATTTGTCTGTTATGGGGTCAAAGTTCAATGATTTGACCTTTGAGAACTCTAACAAACTCCTCCGACAATTTTGGGTCTAAACACTTGAAATTTTAGATATAGGTTCCTTGGACATGGATCTAACTTATTAACTAGCTTTGAGCCCCAAACAATAAATGTTAAAGGGTCATAATAGGGGTTAACGTTATAAAAAAAAATGATCTCTGCGGTCTCTACCAAATTACTCAGACAATTTCTGGTCTAAACTTTTGAAATTTGACATAAAGGGTATTCAGAGATAGGGCAAGCTTTTAATCAGTTTGGGCCGAAAATGTTTAGTTACCAATATATAAATGTATGTATGTATGTATGTATGTTTGCATGTCTGCCTAAAACTTTTGACACAGGCAACGGATTTTTACAAGATCAGTATCGTTTTGAAGTTCAACCTTTCAGACGACAAATATTGAAAAATTGGCTAAAAACATTAATATCTTCACCTTCAACTGGACACTTTTCTACAGGGGGGGGAGTCGCTTTGTTCACCGATATTTTTGAAAGTCATCCTCTCCTTTGAATTGTCTAGCCTTAATTTAAATATAAGTCACTTCCGGTTTGGCGGTGGTCATAACAGTAAAGACGTCAGGGTTTTCCCCCCGTTCTTTTCCTCCTTTGTTGTACGGGTTCGAGCCTGCCTTCCTACTACTACTTTTTTTTTTTTTTTTTTTGCTCAACACACACATCCAAACACCAGGGCAATGCCGGGCGGAAATGCTAGTATATATATATATATATATATATATATATATATATATATATATATATGAGAGAGAGAAAGACATCAATGGACCTCAGAAACATATCATTAAAAACGTTCCAAAAATAATTCCAATGCTGAAACCATATTTCATTTCCCGCTGCGTTTAATTTAAGTTGGATTTTTATCGTTGAGTTTCATAAACGAAGCAGCACATTAAACAGTATAAAGAATTAATTATATATTAATATATATTATATATATATATATATATATATATATATATATATATATATATATATATATATATATGATTGTAATTGTCTGTATTTTTGAGATGAGGTGTTTTCATTTATTGAGATTGTTGGACTAACTTCCTCATCTTGGTTGTTATAGTCACAACGTTTCGGCCGTTTTGCCCTCCGGCCTTCATCATCAAATAGAAAACACCTGATGAAGGTCGGAGGGCAAAACGGCCGAAACGTTGTGACTATAACAACCAAGATGAGGAAGTCAGTCCGACAATCTCAATAAGTGTAAGAATTGTTGAATACTGACTGAAGTAACGCTGGTATTTCGAATTGACGTCTTTCTTCAAGAATCTTGTTAAAATAAACAGTTATTATGATTATGTAAATTTAGATGCACATGCGTGCGTCCGTGTAACCAGTGTATTGGAAAGGGGCTTCATTTAGTGAAAACGATGTTCTGGTATCTTACATAACTTCTTCAAGAACTAAAAACTGCCACGGGAAGTAAAAAAAGAAAAGATAGCTTTACTCATAAGTGATGAAGATGGGGGTTTTCCCTTGGCATCCAAGTCAACAAATTCTGCATCATTGCTGAGATGACTTGTTGTCTCTGGTTCTTGAAAATCCTAGGAGGTCAACCCTTCCAGACTTTGCCTTTTCCCTTTGAGAATGGGTTAGTTATTTAAATTGCATTTTCACCTCAAACAAGCCACAGCGCCACTTTAATGCAAGGGGCTACTATCTGGAACATAATTTGCAGAGATACTATGTAGGGAGTTGAGCAGCAAGATGTCTGTTTGCATTATACTTGAACTTCTGCATAACAGTACATCAGGGAAGCAGGAACCCAGAAGTTAATTCCAAAATCTAGCAGTCCGAAAGAAGAAGCTATTGGATATGAAGGCTTTCTGGCATCTGGGGATTTCTACTGTGTAGAGGTGGGATTTAGCTGCTTAAAGGGTTTGTCGGGGATATTTCCGTAAAGAGGTACAAGGGCTTATAGTTTGAGGGATTAATAATCATGAAAATACTTGTAAAACAGGCAGAGGGATGCAACATTTTGTCGATGGGACAGGGGTTGGAGCCTAGCTGACAGTGTGGGACCTATTAGGTTAAAGACTTTCTTTTGAACTCCAAGCGGAAGAGACTAGTGGCAGGTGCACCAGCCTAAATAGAGCAACAATACTCCATACATGGGCGAATGGTGGCCTTGTATTGCTAATTGCATGAGGCACCCCAACCAGGGAATGCTGACGGGCTACCTAAGCATGTTTTGCAAGCTAGATTGCTCTTCCTCTTGAGTGTTGGTTTTTCCAATCCGACTTTCTGACCCTTGCATCACATCATTCGGTCATTGTAGTAGTAACGTTTGTTCAGTCTGCTGTTGATACATAGGGGATAGAAGAAGAAGTAGGCGTGGTTGGTTTTATTGGAAAAAAGGTGAAACTAACCATGAGAATTCCCCAGACTTCAAAGGGATAAAAGACCAAACTCGGACGGATAGGGGGGGGGGGCGTGCTTTTGCATAAAACAGAAAACCGGTGATAGAAGAAAAAATTTCCTTTCAAAAGAGAGTTCCGAGGTGTAAGGCAGAAGGACCCAGCAGTTTTCTGTCATGCACGAAACAATTGGGTACCAGAATCTTTGTATGAAATATACTGTACTTCTGTGAAATTTTCCGTCATAGCTTTTCATCTTGCCATAAGAGGAGGACTACTGCTGATCCTGACTGGATTTATATTACAAATCTATATCTTGAATTCTTTATAATTCAAAACTTCTCTGAATTGACACTTGTCGTATTTATCGTAAAGAACCACCGGTAATAACCGTTTAATAACTGTATGCAATGAATTGATACTTGGGACAACAACATGTAATATTCACAATTGGATCATTTTTATATATTATTAAATTAATTAGAATTCATTATTGATATGAGTATTATTTTCATTAATTTATTTTTATTCATTATTTTCATTAATTTATTTTTATTCATTATTTTCATTAATTTATTTTTATTTATTATTTTCATTAATTTATTTTTATTTATTATTTTCATTAATTTATTTTTATTTATTATTTTCATTAATTTATTTTTATTCATTATTTTCATTAATTTATTTTTATTTATTATTTTTATTAATTTATTTTTATTTATTATTTTTATTCATTTATTTTTATTTATTATTTTCATTAATTTATTTTTATTTATTATTTTTATTCATTTATTTTTATTTATTATTTTTATTCATTTATTTTTATTTATTATTTTTATTAATTTATTTTTATTTATTATTTTCATTAATTTATTTTTATTTATTATTTTCATTAATTTATTTTTATTCATTATTTTCATTAATTTATTTTTATTTATTATTTTTATTCATTTATTTTTATTTATTATTTTTATTTATTATTTTTATTCATTTATTTTTATTTATTATTTTTATTCATTTATTTTTATTTATTATTTTTATTAATTTATTTTTATTTATTATTTTTATTAATTTATTTTTATTTATTATTTTTATTAATTTATTTTTATTTATTATTTTTATTAATTTATTTTTATTTATTATTTTTATTAATTTATTTTTATCTATTATTTTCATTAATTTATTTTTATTTATTATTTTCATTAATTTATTTTTATTTATTATTTTCATTAATTTATTTTCATTAATTTATTTTTATTAATTTATTTTTATTTATTATTTTCATTAATTTATTTTTATTCATTATTTTCATTAATTTATTTTTATTTATTATTTTTATTAATTTATTTTTATTTATTATTTTTATTAATTTATTTTTATTTATTATTTTTATTCATTTATTTTTATTTATTATTTTCATTAATTTATTTTAATTTATTATTTTCATTAATTTATTTTTATTCATTATTTTCATTAATTTATTTTTATTTATTATTTTTTTCATTTATTTTTATTTATTATTTTTATTCATTTATTTTTATTTATTATTTTCATTAATTTATTTTTATTTATTATTTTCATTAATTTATTTTTATTTATTATTTTCATTAATTTATTTTTATTTATTATTTTATTAATTTATTTTTATTTATTTTATTTTCATTAATTTATTTTTATTTATTATTTTTATTAATTTATTTTTATTTATTATTTTTATTAATTTATTTTTATTTATTATTTTCATTCATTTATTTTTATTTATTATTTTCATTCATTTATTTTTATTTATTATTTTCATTAATTTATTTTTATTTATTATTTTCATTAATTTATTTTTATTTATTATTTTCATTAATTTATTTTTATTTATTATTTTCATTAATTTATTTTTATTTATTATTTTCATTAATTTATTTTTATTTATTATTTTTATTAATTTATTTTTATTTATTATTTTCATTAATTTATTTTTATTTATTATTTTCATTAATTTATTTTTATTTATTATTTTCATTAATTTATTTTTATTTATTATTTTCATTAATTTATTTTTATTTATTATTTTCATTAATTTATTTTTATTTATTATTTTCATTAATTTATTTTTATTTATTATTTTTATTAATTTATTTTTATTTATTATTTTTATTAATTTATTTTTATTTATAATTTTTATTAATTTATTTTTATTTATTATTTTTATTAATTTATTTTTATTTATTATTTTCATTAATTTACTTTTATTTATTATTTTCATTAATTTATTTTTATTTATTATTTTCATTAATTTATTTTTATTTATTATTTTCATTAATTTATTTTTATTTATTATTTTTATTCATTTATTTTTATTTATTATTTTTATTCATTTATTTTTATTTATTATTTTCATTAATTTATTTTTATTTATTATTTTCATTAATTTATTTTTATTCATTATTTTCATTAATTTATTTTTATTTATTATTTTTTTCATTTATTTTTATTTATTATTTTTATTCATTTATTTTTATTTATTATTTTCATTAATTTATTTTTATTTATTATTTTCATTAATTTATTTTTATTTATTATTTTCATTAATTTATTTTTATTTATTATTTTATTAATTTATTTTTATTTATTTTATTTTCATTAATTTATTTTTATTTATTATTTTTATTAATTTATTTTTATTTATTATTTTTATTAATTTATTTTTATTTATTATTTTCATTCATTTATTTTTATTTATTATTTTCATTCATTTATTTTTATTTATTATTTTCATTAATTTATTTTTATTTATTATTTTCATTAATTTATTTTTATTTATTATTTTCATTAATTTATTTTTATTTATTATTTTCATTAATTTATTTTTATTTATTATTTTTATTAATTTATTTTTATTTATTATTTTCATTAATTTATTTTTATTTATTATTTTCATTAATTTATTTTTATTTATTATTTTCATTAATTTATTTTTATTTATTATTTTCATTAATTTATTTTTATTTATTATTTTCATTAATTTATTTTTATTTATTATTTTCATTAATTTATTTTTATTTATTATTTTTATTAATTTATTTTTATTTATTATTTTTATTAATTTATTTTTATTTATAATTTTTATTAATTTATTTTTATTTATTATTTTTATTAATTTATTTTTATTTATTATTTTCATTAATTTACTTTTATTTATTATTTTCATTAATTTATTTTTATTTATTATTTTCATTAATTTATTTTTATTTATTATTTTCATTAATTTATTTTTATTTATTATTTTTATTCATTTATTTTTATTTATTATTTTTATTCATTTATTTTTATTTATTATTTTCATTAATTTATTTTTATTTATTATTTTCATTAATTTATTTTTATTTATTATTTTCATTAATTTATTTTTATTTATTATTTTTATTCATTTATTTTTATTTATTATTTTTATTAATTTATTTTTATTTATTATTTTCATTAATTTATTTTTATTTATTATTTTCATTAATTTATTTTTATTTATTATTTTCATTAATTTATTTTTATTTATTATTTTCATTAATTTATTTTTATTTATTATTTTCATTAATTTATTTTTATTTATTATTTTCATTAATTTATTTTTATTCATTATTTTCATTAATTTATTTTTATTTATTATTTTCATGAATTTATTTTTATTTATTATTTTCATTAATTTATTTTTATTTATTATTTTTATTAATTTATTTTTATTTATTATTTTTATTAATTTATTTTTATTTATTATTTTTATTAATTTATTTTTATTTATTATTTTCATTCATTTATTTTTATTTATTATTTTTATTAATTTATTTTTATTTATTATTTTCATTAATTTATTTTTATTTATTATTTTCATTAATTTATTTTTATTTATTATTTTCATTAATTTATTTTTATTTATTATTTTCATTAATTTATTTTTATTTATTATTTTTATTCATTTATTTTTATTTATTATTTTTATTCATTTATTTTTATTTATTATTTTTATTAATTTATTTTTATTTATTATTTTTATTAATTTATTTTTATTTATTATTTTCATTAATTTATTTTTATTAATTTATTTTTATTAATTTATTTATTGTGGACTATTGTTATCATCTTAACTGTTGTTTCACGACGTTTCGGCCAACTATTCCTCTGGCTTTCATCAGGTGGTACCCGCGACAGGATAGGAACTCTGAATCTCCTAACTGCATCCTCAGCAATTACTGCCATTCATAGTTGTTGTTGTCTCACCACGTTTTGGCTAAGCCTCTGGCCGGCTTGGGGTAGAATTGAAACTGCTATCTTCAGACAATGCTCACCTGGAACTAAAGAGATTCAACGTCTCTATCCATTGCGCCATTTTTCTTTTGTTATCCATTTTTTTTTTTTTTTATCATTTTTCGATTGCAAGAATTTCCCTCCATTCTTATTTATGATTTACCATTTTTATACCTTCAAGTATCAACATAAAATTTGTGATATATTTAGAATTACTTTTACAAAACAAAAAAACACAAAAAACTTCATTATGTAGATAATCGTCACAGAACGAAGATGTCATATTCCAAAAATCATATGAGTTTGGCTAGTTACTTTTCTATTTGGCTAGTAAACGAAAATATTTAGTTTTCAAATGTCAACAAAAGATAAATTTGTCCATAGAGCCCTGTACTACGATTCTTTATCTTGAATTCTTTATAATTCCAAACTTCTCTGAATTCATACTTGTCGTATTTACCGGAAAGAACCACCGGTAATAACCGCTTAATGCAATGAATTGATACTTGAGACAACAACATTTAATATTCACAATTGGATCATTTTTATTTCTTTTGTCATCCATTTTTGATCATTTTTCGATTACAAGAATTTTCCTCCATTCAAGATTCTTATTTATGCTTTACCATTTCTTGGACTATGTTCCTGTTACGCATTAGAGCAAACAACGATGTTTTCTTTTTTATCGTCTTGCCTGAAGATATTGTCTTCTGAACTTTCGATAATTGTCATTGGCATTTATCTCTTCCCCAACCATCAAAGACTTTCAGCACTTTGGAACCACTGGATTAAAGCAGCAAAGAGGTTCACATATCTCAAGGCACAAAGTAAGAGGCGTTCCCAAAAAGACTTTTTTTTTTGTAAGAATCGAAAATTCAATTATTTATAAAAGAAATTCGAACAATTAGATTAAAGCAGTCTAAAAGGCTTGCATTTCCGAAGGCGCAGACACAGCTGAAATAAAGAATGGATGCTGAGAAGAAGAAATGGGAGAAGAAAAAGATGAAGAAAGAAGGAACATGAGAGAAAGGAGAAAAAGAAGACATAAGAGAAAAGAAAGAAAAAAATGAGTGAAGAAGACGAAGAAAATGAAGAGGAGGAAGATAAATGAATAGATGGAAAGCATTGATTACACAAATAACAGATTATTTGAAACTGAAAATGTAAGACCCAAAATAAAATAAGGGGAGAAATGTATTAAAGCAAGATATATGTGTGTGAGTGAGATTATAGTCTACATTGCACTGTAGAGAACCTATCATTGATTCAAAAAAATTATTTTATATATAACTAGCCTGGATGCCTGGCGTTGCATGGGTATTTGGAGGTGTGTGTTGAGCAAAAAAAAGTAGTATTAGGCAGGCAGGCTTGAACCCGTACCACAAAAGAGAGGGAAAAAACGTGAAAAAGAAAACATGACGTCTTTGCCATTGTGTTCATCGCCAAAACGGAAGTGGCAAAGGTTTAAATTAAGGCTAGTCAATCAAAAATAGGGGATGACTTTCGAAAATATCGGCGAAAAAAGCGATCTCCCACTTGCAAAAAAGTGTCCAGTTGAGGGTGATGGAATGAATGTTTTTACCCAATTTTTCGATATTTGCCATCTGAACGGTCGAGTGCCAATCCATTGCCTCTGCTGAAAATTTTAGGCATAAATACATACATACATTTAAACAGGCAGGTGAGATTTATATTATAGATGGCTTGAATTAAAGTTTAAAACGCAAAATTCAAGTATTATAGTATTATTGTGCTCTAAATAGAAACATTCATTTTTAACTCACACATGTCATATCAAAAAACCTACTGTTGATTTCATATGCCTGGCTTTATTGGTTGTACAGTGATAATGGCTCGAATTTAAGTTTAAAATACAGAAGTCAAGTATCATGGTTCAATTGTGTTTTAAGCAGAAACATTCATTTCGTAAGTGCCTCTGTCATACAAGAGAAACTACTGTTAAGCCTTTCGGCTTGTGTAGCAATAAAACTTCTCAAACGCACTTGTGATGTTAGGCTGTGTAAGGTGTTAACTTTTATTAAAATCACCTGTTCCTTCTTTCATCGGATTATTTCGATTATTGATACTTATTGAAAACATTCCAATACAAATCCTATCTAAGAACACTGCTAGGCACATAAAGTACCTTCCTGTGAAATTTCATAAAAATCGTTTCAGTCGTTTTCGAGTCTATAGGGAATGAATTCAGAAACACACACACACACAAGGTTCCTTTTATATAATAGTATATATGTATGTGTGTGTGTGTGTGTATGATTTGAGTAGCTACTGGCAAAAATGCTAAAATAAATCTAGATAAATTTTCTAATTTAGAAAGCGGGGATATGCATGCACCCCCACCAATTTCCCAACGGAGGGAGGGATAACGCCCCACACCATTCTAGAGACAAATGGCAAAAAAAGACAAAGTTCTAGCAATTCGGCAGATATAAATCTATCCTTCAAAAAATTTTAGTCGCCTTTTTTGAATTTAACACAAAAGCGGAAATTTCACATCCTATATATATATATATATATATATAAATATGAGAAATTGATTTTTGGATTTTACCCTCATTGGATATTTACCTTTCACCAGACTATCCATTCATGTGAAATCACCTTTTTCTTCACCATATTCCCTCTCCTTCACTATTTGTTACCAAGTAAGATCTATGACTTACTTGTAGTTTCATCAAATACTTTTGCAAGCAAAATCCGATCCCGCATTTTGCTAAATCCTACCCTCTGATGAGAAGGAAAGTATTTCTTCGAAAGTCTGTGGAATGGAGGTAGGCACGAACGAACACCCCATAATTTTATCATACCATATTTCTTCAAACTGAAACATAATTATCAAAGTATACTTACGCAGATATATATGAAAAGTCTTTATTAAAGTTTGTGCGTATTTCCATTCTATGGAGGCCAGGCGCGAACGCAGAACCCCACAATTTTATCATACCATCCCTATTTAAGTTAAAACATACTTATCAAAGTATTATTATCAAAAACACTTGTAAACTTTTTTTAATTTTAAAATTTTTTATTTCCATACTTTGTGGACCAGGCGCTTACGCAGACCCCATAATTTTAATGAATCATCATTATGCCAGATCAAACATACCCATTCCTGTGTCTCGATACATCTTCTATCATTATATGTGATCAGTTTTTTATAATAGTCAACCATATAAGGAGCCTATTCGTGACACACACAGATGTTCAGCTTTTTATTATAGATTTTAAATATAATTATCCACTTACATGTATCAGTTGATAATTATATTTAAAAAATAATACATATGCCGCTTCCCATTTGGGGGTACCAAAATTGGTTAAAGGGAAAATTATTCCCAACTTGCATTTAAGTGAAAATGCACTTTCCTATATATAATTGATTTTATTCCAAAAGTATCGTAAAACCAAAACAAATAACATCTATATATATATATATATATATATATATATATATATATATATATGTATGTATTTTTTTTACATGGAAGTCACCACTTATCAAGGCACAAAGGCCACTCGGGGATAAGGGTTATTGCGTGTACAGTAATTAATGGGACAATATCGTAGTAATCGTTAGTAATGGAGATTTGATAAAGTGCATTACTTAAGGGGGCGGTTTATCAAGAGTTTGTTTATGTTGGACTTTAAGACATCCAAGTTGTAGTCAGGTGGGAAACAGATAGACGGAAGAGAGTTCCACTGGCGGGCACTTCTAAGAAAGAAGCTTTGTTCATGGAATCTACGTATTGGTTTTTGGCACAGATAAAGAGTGGGGAAAATTTTGGACAGTGGTTTCAGCTAGACGGGTGTTTATCATGAAAGATCTGCGAGGGGGGATCAGATTGGAGCTCAGACGAGCACTTATTTGTGTGTGTGTGAGATAGAGAAAGAGTCTGGAGAAGTAGGTTAGAAAAAGAGGGACAGATACAAAATCACGGGAGACATGTGCAGCAAGAAAGAGAGAAAGTGAGGAGGGGATGGAGATGAAAATGGAGAGTTATAAATAGAAAACTTTATAAAAAGTATATATACCTCTCAAAGAAAATCTGCCTAATCCAAGAATTGTGCACAATCAAATTTCAGTGCAATCAGATAAAATGACTCACAACGAACATCTTGAAGTTTACCAAAAAAAAAAAAAATCTTATCTTCATGAACAGGCAAAAAAAGAAAAGACCCATCCCTCCCCGTTCCAAAAAAAAATATCTAGGTTGATTAACATAGACCATTGTCCTTTTTTCTTTCTCCAAAAGGTCATCAGTTTAAAATCTTCAAATTTCTCATATGCAGGTTCTATTTGGAGGTTTTTATCTTGTAAAATAACCACCACAGCAGAAGATAGCTTGAGAAATATTCAATTTGTATTTTTAATTGAAGTAAAAATTTTTAAAAAATTTATAAAATTAAAAATAGAAATAAGTGTTTTCCCCAGATTCCGTTTTAGCTCGGACATAATAACATGTCAAAAACTCTTCTACTCAAATAGTTTCTTCCCAGGAACTGTTGGACTTTGCAATTCCCTTCCGGGTTCCTGTTTCCCCAACTGTACTGACATGCAGAAGTTCATGTGTAATGTGAACAAACATCTTGCTGCTCAACTCCCTATATAGTATCCCTGGAACTTATGTCCCTGACAGTAGCCCTCTACATCAAAGTAGCACTAAGTTTTGTTTGGGATCAAAATGTACAAAAGAAAAAAAAAAAAGCATCAAATGGAGGAAATAAAATTATATCAGTTTATTGTCGTTTTACTAAGTGATTTATTTCACCATCGTCGACTACCTACCCTTTGTTCTACTCAGAGTTGTGTTTTCGAGCCATAAATATACGATTACAGTATTACATTTAAAAGAAAAATTACATTATATTTTCAATACGTTGGATCAAGAGAGAGGAATGGGTTGGACAGAGATGAAATGGGAGCGAGGGAAAGAGAAAGATAAAGGGAAAGATAGAAATTTTAATATAAATACTATTTAATGTCTATTTAGTATGCTTTATGGACCCAGACAACGTCGTGTAATTCTACTAGTATATACATACACCCACTAGCGGAAGGGGGGGGGCAGTCGCAAAATCTGCTTAAATATGATGTTTTAATTTCTCCAGATTTCGTATACATTATTATAGAGTTGTGATTTCAAAAGTAAAAAATATTTGGGTGCCATCAGCTAGAATCGAAACCAAAACTGTAGCATTCAAAGCTGGTGACGTTACCATAGTACCGATGTGACACGGATATGAACTGATTAAAAATTAAAAATAAACTAAGATGAATATACAAAATATATAACAATTTCTTCAATTTTGACCTATTTTTAACCACTTAAAAACTATTTTATCCGACTATAAAAACTAAAAGACCATACATAACCCCCCCCCCCCAATCATTTGAGGCCCTTAGCGCCACTCTAACTTTTAGTTTCGAAGGAGATAGAGTTTGAAAATATGGAGACAGACACAAATATAGCCTTTATATATATATATATATATATATATATTATTATTATTATTCACCAGCCAAAAAGCTTTTTCAATATTTGTGCTGAAAAGCAAAATAAGCGTCCAGCTGAACATTTTTCCTCTGATGATATAAGCCATTATTGAAAATTCATGGATTAAGGAAATTAACATAACCCCCTTCTATATATTCCTTTTGTTAACCAATAAATTCTTAACTCGAATATATGTGTCTATATCTTGATTTTCAGAATTTAACTTTAACCACTAAACTTTGATGCTCTTTGTGTAAACAAAGCGAGCAGATGTAGTTCGGACGATGTCAAAAACATTGTTAAAAGTCATGACTCACACAGCAGCCGCTGATAGTGTAGTGGTTAAGAGCCTTGGCTTGAGGTAGTTGCCTGTCTGGCTGCACTGATGAGCTGTGAAACAGTACTGTATGTGGATGGCTATAATGCTCCTCATCTTGAGTTGAGCATATTGAGAAGTGATACACAAATTACCACTAGCATATAAGCGATGCTCTTTGTGTAAAGAAATCGAGCAGATGTAGTTCAGACGATGTCAAAAACATTGTTAAAACTCATGATTCGCACAGCAGCCGCCGATAGCGTAGTGGTTAGGAGCCTTGACTGTCGTATAGATGGTCGAGTTTCAATCTTGGCTTGAGGTAGTTGCCTGTCTAGCCGCACTGATGAGCTGTGAAACAGCGAAACAGTACTGTATGTGGATGACTATATATATATATATATAGTCATCCACATACATCGCTTGAAAAAACAACAATAACAAAATCTAAATTTATAAGCGATAAAAATAAACAGTATAATTAATCTAGGGATTATGGCCTAACGGTTAAGGCACCGGACTGTGGTAAACATGGTCTGAGGTTCGATCCCTAGAAACAGTTGAACTACGCTGACGAGAGGTAATGACCTCGAAACACGTGTGTACGTAGATTACTGTTTTAAAAATAATAAATTAAAAAAATAAAAAAAATAAAATATATATATATATATATATATATATATATATATATATATATATAATCGCCACGAATGTCTTCTGTATTTAAACTGTAGCGTTGAAGCTACAAAATATGCGAAAGAATTTTCTCAAGTGTGGTCTCATCGACAGCAGTTTCTTTTTATGTGAATATACCCCATAATGCAGATATATTTCCTATCTTAGATCTATAAAAGCCATCCATACGCGCAGCACATTCTTTCATTCTTGTCAGCCAAACCTAGTCCCCCCCCCACCCCTCTCTCTTTCTGTGCATAAAGTATAGGCTTAATTGCTCTTCATGCATTTCTCAGAATACTCGACAAGGTATTTAGGAAAGAAGAAAATCCTTGAACAAAGTACAGCTGATCCAAAAACCTTGTTACTCCTGTCAAAAAAAGTCGGGAAGTCTTGTCACATCTCTTCGATTCAGCTTATCTATCTACCAATAAAGTCGACCTTTTTCTTTTTTCTGATATTTATATTAAAAGCCTAATTTTTTAATTTAAAAATTATTAAGACAAACTTTTAACTTGACTTCGACATGGATATGCAAGCGACTAAAACTAACTAACTACTTTGTATATTCCTTCAAAAAATGAGCGTTCATCAATCAACTTTTTTTTTTTAAATTTAAATTACATTTTCACCCCAAACAAGGCACATTGTCACTTTGATGTAGGGGGCTACTATCAAGGACATAAGCTACAGGGGTAGTATGTGGGGAGTTGGGCACACATTCATAACAATGATGATAGTTAAAGTGTGAGTACACATTTTTGAGACACCCTATATATATATATATATATATATATATATATATATATATATATATATATATATAGATAATAAATTCCACAGCCAAACAACGTCGCAGCCCACAAGAGCCATGATAGTCAAAGAACCGGAAGGCATCGTCCTTTCGAGTTAAAACTCCTACTTGTGAGACATCAGCTTGGGGTTATTAGCTGGTTGGATGACTGCGTCCCTTGTTGAGACGAAGTAGGTTCATTTCACAGTTGGATTTCGGCGCGGTTTGATAGATCTGTGTTGTTTAATAGAAATTCTTGTGTGCAGGGCATTTGCTCCGTTGGTAGAGTGCTTGCCTTGCATGCAAGAGGCTCGGGTTTCGAATCCCTTTTTTTTTTTCTTTTTTTTTTTACAGTGGTCACCACTTATCAAGGCCCAGAAGCCACTCAGGG
Source organism: Euprymna scolopes (assembly GCF_053919585.1). Lineage (NCBI taxonomy): Eukaryota > Metazoa > Mollusca > Cephalopoda > Sepiida > Sepiolidae > Euprymna > Euprymna scolopes. Next base: position 105,510,541 of record NC_136505.1, read on the forward strand.
ATAAGGGTTATTGCAAGTACAGTACGTTAGTGTGGAGATTTGATGAAGTGTTTACTTAAGGGGGCGGTTCATTAGGAATTTGTTAATGTTGGACTTGAACACATCCAAGTTGTAGTCAGGTGGGAAGCAGACAGACGGAACAGAGTTCCACAGGCGTGCAGTTCTAAGAAAGAAGCTTTGTTCATGGAATTCACGTTTTGATTTAGGCACAGATAAAGAGTGAGTTCGGATGTGTCTAACTGATGAGCCCAAATGAGGGCGAAACTCGAGTCTTGGACTTCTGGTTCTTTGACTGTCATGGCTGTTGTGGGCTGCGAAATTTATTATATACAATCTCTCGAATTCTGAAAATCATATATATATATATATATATATATATATATATATATATATATATATATTTGTACAGGGTGGCCCACTTACAAGTAACCCGATCTCTCTAAACTTTCCCTAATCAATTAGGCAGCTCAACTTTATTTTTTATTCAACTCTGAACACTAACGTTCATCTAAACATCTTGGAACAGTTTAAGATGGCGCTACACGTACACCTCTCACAGATCAATAACAAGAGTAGATGACATGTTTACGGAAGAGACAATAATAAGCAAGGGGTTTTGTTGTCATCATGTGATTTGTACCTTTAAGAACTTTCAAACAAAAACTTTATGCAAATAAGCCTTGCAATCTAGACCAACTAAAGGAGAACATTACCAAGGCTATCAGGAGAATCACCAGAGAAGATCTACAGGCAATATCTGCAAACTGTGCCCAGAAATGTATAGATGTCGACGAAGAGCACTTCCAGCATCTTTTATGAAACAAAAATCAATGTTCCTCCTATTTACTACATTTTCTGAGCAACGTTTAAGTGCCCCCCATATCTCTCTCTCCCTCTCTCTTATATATATATATATATATATAAATTCGTATTCCTGTCTGTTTGTTTGTTCACAATTTCATTAAGATATACAAAAGGTCCATTACTTTAATGTTTCATTCATTCCTATATATAGCATAATTCTTGCAAAATATACGATTAAGATGTAACGTCATTTGCAGATTACATTAAGGAAAATCGATTTTTATTAGATAGCGGTGTATTAGTTATTGTTTATAGTGAGATTATTATTTTAAGTGTTCTATTTAAGTTTATTATTTAAATTTGATTTATATTGATAACATATTTAATTTAATTTATTTTTACCGACATCGATTTAAAAAAAAAAAAACCGGTTTGACTTATTTCCTCTTGGCGCAAACTTTGTTCTTTTTTTTTTTTTTTTTTTTTCGGTGGATATTAAAACACTTTCAAGCATTATTTTTTTAATTAGTTTTAATAAAATAATTTCCGTGATTTTGCAATTAACATTATGGTCCAGTAATTTTTTATTTTAAAATAAGTAAACAATTAAATTCAACAACGATTCTTTATTTAAAACAAAAACAACAAAATAAAACTTATTTACGTTCTTTTACCAGTTTGTTTTTTTTTCTTCACATTTTTTTTTACATTGTAACTGCTAATTTTTTTTTTAATAACACGATAAGTCATAACTCATCATTTTTATAACATAAAAACGTGTATTTCGATTAACACAAATTCTATTTTGGTATTTTTGAAACTAAATTATTTACAGTTTGTTTTCGTTGCAAAAGACCGTAAAAATCTTTCTAGACTGAGGTAGCATAAAAGAAATTCGCTTAAACTGAAATATAGTCGTAAAAAGCTGCTCAATATCCGTAGAATAACTTCTTTTCATATCCCTTCTGCCGAAATATCTGGTGGAGAGTTTGTCACGTACTTCTTTTTTTTTTTCGGAGGAGGGGGGGGGGTTACATTTTCGTGTTTTCATTCGTTCTTTTATTTTTTTAAATTTTTGTTGGGGTAACGATGAAGTTGACATATAATAATGAAAAACTGCTCAATATTCTTAGTATAGATATATATATATATATGATGTAATGTACTGTTTTGTTTTTAAATCCCCGAAACAGTGTTTCATGGTAAACAACTGGTGATCCTTTAAATTACATTGGTACTATAGTGAATTCGAGGGAGCAAGTTGATGCAGTGATTGTAGGTTATAAAATGACTTACTGATAAAATAGTTTTCTAACGAATGATAAAAAATATTTTTTTTTTGTATAGTTTTAAAGGTTAAAAACTTCCAAGACTATATATATATATATATATATATATATATATATATGCACATAAACATAGATGCATATAACTACTTAATTTACTCACATAAAATTAATATATGAAAGCATAAATTTATGCGTAAACTTTAAGTATTTACTTCAAAAGTGCTCAATACGTAGATAGAGCTAGTTAGTAAGGTATAAAATATATATGGCGATTAAGCTACACACGCGGAATATTCAGTGTAGCTTAATCGCCATAGTGGATGAAACGGGAATATTCAGTGTAGCTTAATCGCCATATATATTTTATAACTCACTATATATATATATATATATATATATATATGGACACACATTCATACATGTAATATACATACATAAAATATACTCACATGTACACACCTATATATCAGGTTTTGCCTATCCCTCTGCCTGTTCTACAAATACTTTAATGGTGAATGCTCTGACGAACTGCAAACACTTGTACCTCCCCGACGTAACTACCCCCAACAAACCCGACAAGCTACTAAGTCTCATCCCTTTACAGTAGAGATCCCTAGGTGCAAGAAAGCCTTTTACTCCAATAGTTTCTTCCCCAAAACTGCGGGTCTTTGGAACTCCCTTCCGGGATTCTGCTTTCCCAACTGCACTGATATGCAGAAGTTCAAGTGTAATGTTAACAAACATCTTTCTACACTTCTCCCTTCATAATGACCCCGCTAATTAAGTCCCTAATAGTAGCCCCCTGCTTCAAAGTGGCACTGTGCCTTGTTTGGGGTGAAAATTGAAAAAAAAAAAAAAATTAAATGCGGAATATTCAGTGTAGCTTAATCGCCATATATATTTTATAGCTTATTATATATATATATATATATATATATATGGACACACATTCACACATGTAATATACATACATAAAATATACTTACATGTACACACCTATATATCAGGTTTTGCCTATTAAATGTAAGAAGTTTTTTTTTTTTTCAATAAAACGAGCTGATGAAGGAAAGGTACCAACATACTTATGAGAATAGTGTCGCGCACATTGTCTATTCTCATGCCACTGAAATGGGTGAGCGCTATCTAAGCAGGTTGTTGGTTTCTTCCATCTTGAAGAAATTTGATCGATGAGAGGCAGTTGTGTGCATCTTCTTCTCAGCATCCGCGGTCATTCATTGCCTAATTTGCAGCAATCAGGTGCTAAGTGGGCAGCGATTCGACTGAAGTATTCCGCAATGGGTAACAGTGAGGGTGCTTATCTTTAGCTTCATAAATTTGCCACAAATCTCACGAGTGATGATATACAGCCATCGACTATATACATATATATATATATATATATATATGTATATATATATATATATGATTTTTATGTTATGCGTTTACGAGGCAAAGAGAGTTATATTTATTTGAATTATAACACGTAGAAACGCAAAGAAATAGAAAGTTGCAAAGAGGAAAAGGAAGAAGAGAAAGGGCAAGGGAAAGGAAGAAATGTAAGATAAAAAAAAAATATGAAAAAAAAGAAACGGAAAGAGAATGCGAGCAGAGAGGAGAAGGAGATAGTGGAATAGAGAGTAAGAGAAAAAGAGAGAGGAAGCGAGTGGGTGAAAGAAAAGGGTAAAAGAGAGAGTGAAAAGAAATAAGGAAAAAAATAGAGAGGAAGAGAGGGAAAGAGTAAAAGAGAGGGGAGAGTGAAAGAGAATGAAAGAGAGGGGAGAGTGAAAGAGAATGAAAGAGTGGGGAGAGTGAAAGAGAATGAAAGAGTGGGGAGAGTGAAAGAGAATGAAAGAGTGGGGAGAGTGAAAGAGTGAGGGAGAGGGGAGAGTGAAAGAGTGAGGGAGAGGGGAGAGTGAAAGAGTGAGGGAGAGGGGAGAGTGAAAGAATGAGGGAGAGGGGATAGTGAAAGAGAATGAAGGAGAGGGGAGAGTGAAAGAGTGAGGGAGAGGGGATAGTGAAAGAGAATGAAAGAGTGGGGATAGTGAAAGAGAATGAAAGAGTGGGGAGAGTGAAAGAGAATGAAGGAGAGGGGAGAGTGAAAGAGAATGAAGGAGAGGGGAGAGTGAAGGAGTGAGGGAGAGGGGAGAGTAAAAGAGAGGGGAGAGAGTGAAAGAGAAAGGAGAGAGTGAAAGGGAGAGAGTGAAAGAGAAAGAGGGAGAGAGTGAAAGAGAAAGAGAGGAAAGAGTAACAGAGAGAGGGGGGAAGTGATACAGAGAGGAGAAAAGCGTGACAGAAAGAGTAGGAGAGATAGTGAATGATAGCTGTAGAGAGAGAGAGAGAGAGAGAGAAAGAGTGAAAAAGAAATCAAAATCGATATATTAAAAAAAGAGAAGGGACGAATGATATACTGGATGAGAATTTGGATGATGAAACTATACTGAAACGAAAAACTAAAAATTATGAAAAAAGTTTAGAAGTTTTTTTTTATATAGTTTTAAAAACTTTCAAAACACACAAATGAGATTCCAAACGTAGAAAATAGACGTAGTGAATTGGTGCTTGATATTCTGATGTACTCAATCTGCTACGTAACATTCAAACGAAATTATTTGTAATGAATCATGTTTATGTGTGAATACATGTATTTTACATTATACATACATTTTGATAATGATCGGGTGCCCGGGTGGTGATCGAAGCGTAAGACTATTTTCGTTTGAAATAATTTTTATTATCATAATTCAGTATTTCAAACGCCCTGCATTCTTTATTCGAATGATTTGAGTGATTAACAAAAAACAAAAAGAAAACAGAAGTTTAGTATTTTTTATATAGTTTTTAAAAATTTCTTTAAAACTTTCAAAATACATCGATACATGATGGTGGCAGCAAATTCGTTTTCGAACATTGCCATTACTTGATATAGCACAAAAAAAAAAAAAAAAAAACAAAAAAAAACAGAAACATGAAAACAAATCAGCGATAAGCCGCACAAAGGTGGCTTTTAAGCTCTGCCAAACTCTGGCAGACATGTGCACCACTAGCAGCGCGTTCTTGATGGTCACTTCTATGTATAATCAAATGCCGCTTCAAACCACCTGTTGTTTTGTACGTTCGCCCACAGTTGACACAGGTTAGATCTGGCAACACAAGACTGCTTTATGGCCCACTGCGCTGATGAGTAGTCTGGTGGTTTATCAGCCCAGCTCTGCTCAGACATATTCTTCCGCACACCTAACACTCCAGACCAATTTGGCGGCCCCACCCATTCACTGCTCCTTTCACCCCCCCCCCATTTCCGGATATCACGCTCCAGCCGCTCATACTGGGTTCGATCTGCCTCAAACTTGCCCACACCTCACCGCAAGGTCCTTCTCCACTCTCCATGATCCAAAGCAACATACATACATACATACATACATACATACATACAGAGAATCATAAAAGAGAGATATTTAAAGATAGGCTTTTCACTTTTAGCAAAACTGATTATCAACCCATAGGTATTTCTCCAAGATAAAAAAAATCTCCAACCAAAATAGGAAAGAAAAACATAAAAAACACGCATTCATTTTTTCTTAAGCATGACAGACCAACGAAAATACTATTTCAAACATGTGACACAGACCAATGAAAATTACAGACGTTTTGGTGTTTGTGCCCATTTGCCACGGCGCTATTTTAAAGTTTTTTGTTTTTTTTCAGGTTAAATTCAAGCTTCACGATATTTTTTTTATTATTAAATTGTTAGGTGGAAGCACAGAATAGTTACAAAATATTCTCCCCTCCCCATGCTAAGAATGGCTTTCAAAATAATAACGTTATTATTTCAGCACGGTGGCAAAAGTGCACAAGTACCGACATTTTAATAACATGAAAATTCTCGAGTTCGTCCAACCCAAATTTTAGTTATATTTTTGGAGCTTAAAAAAACCCAGAAAAATCCCAAATCAGCTTCTTTTTGCTTGCTATCTCCCCCTCGTTAAATTATATTAATACATGTGGCGATATTTCTTTTTAGTTTATGATGAACTTTTACAATCTTTTCATCTTTTGCTGTTACGAGCGTTTTATAGGCAAAAAGCGTATAAGCTTATTGGGTAACGATTCGTGGCAATTATGGCCCCAGAACTATGACGTATACTTTTGCTAATACACTATTTGTTAACTATATCAATGTGTTTGTCTCGATTGTTACGGTCCTGCAAAGCTACAACTCTTTGACAAAAATCATCTGGAGTTGTTTCGATAATTACAAGTTTGAGAGGAAAAAAAAATAAACATTTATTTTATTTATTTATTTTGGATTAAAGAATGTACGAATGAAAACAACTACAGTTACAAAGAGAGAGAGAAAGAGACGGGGAGATAGATAGATAGAGAGAAAGAGAGAGAGAGAGAAAAAGAGAAAGAGAAAGGAAGATAGAGGGGTATATAGAGAAAGATAGAGAAAAAGAGAGAAAAAGAGAAAGAGAGAGAGAAAAAGATATAGATCGAAATAAAAAGGGAAAGAGATATAGAGAGAGGGAGAAAGAGAGAGAGGAAGAAAGACAGAGAGAGAGAAAGAGAGAGATATTGATAAAAGCAACAGAGCCAGACCAGTTCAAGAACGTTCCACCCTTTGCTTCTTCCAGCGGGGAATGGGGAGCTGACTGTAAGTTTAAAGCTGAATGCACTTAAAACAAATGTTGACATTCTCGGACAATAAAGTGTAAGTTATGAAGAACCTTTTGTGTTTCAGCTCTTCATTTTTACTGCACCAGCTTTTGCAAGATGGGATCAGTAAATGACCAGGGCATAAGGCAATACAAAAAACAAAATATGAGGACCCACTTGGTTTATTTGACCAACTGATCCTTTTTAGATCTGACTCGGCTCATTTAAAACCCACAATTCTGATCACATGTAGCACGGGTGATAGAAGCAGAATAGTGAATACGATTTATAATTTAGATTGAAATGATATATAAGGTAGGGTTTGGAATGTGACTGATTATTTTGATCATTTCAAGTTTAAGAGAAAAATTGAAATATTAACCTGATTGTGTTATATTTGATTAAAGCAGGTGTAAAGGAAACAATTTTTAGAATTGCAATCACCGATTGAGAAAGAATTTGAGAAAAAAAAAAAGAAACAAGTTAGATTTGAGATCAAAATTAGTCGACATTTCGCCTTTTGCTTTGTCCATCAAAGAATGGGAAGCTAGTTGTATATATAAAGGTGGCATTCACGGAGAATAAAGTGCAAAGTAGGAAAAACTCACATTTTGTAATCAGTAAAAGACCAGGGCATATGGCAAAAAAGGAAAAGAGGATCCGTTTGAAAAAAAAAAAAAAACAATGTTTCATCTTACCATCAAATGCTTGTGAGAAAACCGAAATTGAGGAAAACTCACCTGAAAAAAAAAAAGAAAAAAAAGAAATTACAAACAGGTAAACAAAATATGTGCTGATTTGTTCGTTTTGAACTGTCTTTTTTGTTTTTTTATTTGTTTATCTTTTTGTTTTTTGTTGTTTTTGTTTGTTTATATTTTGTTCTTTTTTTTTTTTTTACATGGTGGTCACCACTTATCAAGGCCCGGAAGCCATGCGGGGATAAGAGTTATTACGTGTACAGTAATAATTGGGACAATATCGTAGTAATCGTTAGTATTGGAGATCTGACAAAGTGTCTTACTTAAGAGGGCGGTTCATCAGGAATTTGTTTATGTTGGACTTGAAGACATCCAAGTTGTAGTTAGGTGGGAAACAGGCAAACGGAAGAGAGTTCCACAGGCATGCGCTTCTAGGAAAGAAGCTTTGTTCATGGAATCCACGTTTTGATTTAGGCACAGATAAAGAGTGGGGAAAATTATTTTTTTGCTGTTGTTTTCATATTTTCTGTTTTTTTTTTTTTTGCTGTTGTTTTTTGTTTTCATGTTTTCTGGGGTTTTTTTGTTTTTTTTTAATTTAATTTTTTACTACTGATCATCACTAGGGCTATGACAAGAGAATATTCTTTTCATTGTTTTGACTCTCGAGTATATATCCGACACAGTTAGTCAATTGAGAACCATCACTCTATCTAAAAACATAAGATATTAATTGATATATACTCGAGAGTCAAAATAATGAAAAAATATTCTCTTGTCATAGCCCTAATAATCACTTATTGTTATGGTATAAGCTGATATACCTATTTCATGATAATGAACTTACCCAGAGACTATGAACATAAGATGTTATTAGGTAACGATTCGTGGCAATTATGGCCCCAGAACTATGATGTATACTTTTTCAACATACTTTTTCTAATACGCTATTTGTTAACTATATCACTGCGTTTGTCTCGATTGTTACCGTTCTGCAAAGCTACAATTCTTATCAAGGCCAGGGGTCATTCGAATATTAGGGTTAATGAGAAGGAATGATTATCAGTTTAAAGATGAAGAACACTATGAGATTACTAACATTAGTCAATGGCATGAACTGCATTTGATTACTTATGGGGTGTTTTAGGGCAAGAATTTGTTGACATTGGATTTGAAGACAAGTTGTAATCAACAGGGAAGCTGTCTAAGAGTAACGCGTTCCTCAGCAATTGACAAATATCATCTGGACTTGTTTTGATAATTACAAGTTTGAGAGGAAAATAAAAAAATAAACATCTTTTTTAATTTATTTATTTTGGATTAAAGAAGGTACGAATGAAAGCAACTACAGTTACAGAGAGAAAGAGAGAAAAAAAAGAGAGAGAAAGAGAAATAGAAAGAGATAGAGAGAGATATAGATAGAGAGAAAGAAAGAGAGAGAGAGAGGTCAATGGTATGAACTGCATTTGATTACTTATGAGGTATTTTAGGGCAAGAATTTGTTGACATTGGATTTGAAAACAATCGTAATCAGCAGGGAAGCAGTCTAAGCGTAATGTGTTCCTCAGCCGTTGACAAGAAACTCTATCCATGAAAACTGCATGATGTTAGAAACATGGAAAGTGAAAGAAAAGTATTGTGGCATGAATATGAGTTCTTACTGCGAATGTCTTACAAGGAGGAATAAAAGATTGGAGCTCAGTCGAGTACCATCCATGTGAAATAACCGCGAAATAGAGAGAAACTAACGGCGTGAGATTTTATTTTTACAAAATCATTGAGTTGATTCATTTCTTAACAAGGCATTAAAATCAATAAAAACATCAAAGCTAATCAATCATTCCACCCCACTCCCACTGCCAAATCGATTGATACAAGAGAAAAACAATAAAAAAATATCATGAAGGGATCAAAAGGATATTAAACTGGCAAATTTACATAACATTGCAAAGTATCAAATGTGTTGAACTAAGGGAAGTGACAATGGCTAAGAGGTTAACAATGCAGGCCGACGACCTGGTTGTGCCAAGTTCGAATCCAGTTCGTTCCACAAAAGCACTTTCATCAAAACTCGTACATCTGATCTTGTGTCTAACTCCAATACAACTAATGAAAAAGTTTAATTTCTCCAACCATCATCATCATAATCATCATCATCATCATCATCATCATCTTCCGTTTAATGCCTGTTTTAAAAGTTAGCTTTTCTCAAGCGGCTTTGAGTAACTGACATTCAAACTAAACTATCTCTGGCCAGGGATCTGTTTATTTTTATTGTTTATTTATATTTTATGACTTTCAATGTGAAGGGAGAGACCAGCGCTCTGGTTGGATCAACACTGAAAGAAGTCGCTGAGTTTACGTATCTGGGCAGCAACATAGCTTCCACAGAGAGAGATATCGAAATCTGCATCTCAAAAGCATGGGCCGCATTGGATGAGCTGCGTTCAGTACGGACTTTGGGACTAACAAACTGAAAAGGCAGTTCTTCAGGGCAGTGGTAGAGTCTGTCCTTGTTTACGGTGTTACAACCTGGACACTCACCAAAAGATTGGAAAGTAAACTAGACGGCACATACACCCATAAGCTAAGAACAGTATTAAATATATCTTGGCAAAATCATTCCACGAAGCAACTTTATGGCAACCTACCTGCCATATCTAATACCATCAGGGAGAGACGCTTACGATTTGCTGGTCACTGTCTGAGGAGCAAACATGAATTGGTGAGTGATGTATTGCTATGGACTCCACAACACGGACGCGCAAGCAAAGGACGACCTAGGTCCATATACATTAAGCAAATAGCGCACGACGCCAACGGTGAACCTGAAGATCTGAGGCAGCTGATAGAAGACAGGAAACTCTGGAGAGGAAGAGTCACATTGGTCCGTCGGGCAAGGAAACCGTCATGATGATGATGATTTATACATGCCCAGAAGTTAAAAATTAATTTCTATTAAGCTTAAACCTTGAAAGTCTTACTACGAATAATAAATATAATATATGCGATATATCTATATCTATCTATGAACCATTAATTTAATAGCTGTTCGGTTCTTAAATCTCTAAAACAGCCACATTGTAAACAGCTGATCATTCAAAATTTGAATTAAAGTTTCCTGTTTATTTTTTACTTATATAATTGAACCCTTTCTGTAATTGTGACTTTTCCAGCAGTAGGTCAGTTTATGCAAGTGCTAAGTCAATGAAATGTTAAATTTGGTTAACATCCATAGAAATTTGAACTGCATTTTTATTCTCATTCATAATTTGCCAAAAATTCTTCAGACTAATATAAAAACTATAAAGATTTTTATGGGTACATAATTTTATCAAACATTTGAATAAGACTGGGCACAGTGACATTATTAATTGTTGAGGGTTTTATATATATATATATATATATATATATATATATATATATATATATGACGTCACTATATATATATATATATATATGACGTCACTAAAATTTCCTTCTCTTTAACAGCGCCAGCCCCCCCCCTCCTTTTTGAATTTCCAACATCAATTTTCCGTTTCTCTGAAATAGAACTGCGTCACACTGTGCACGTGAAACTTTTTCAAATATTTTATACTGGTATACTTTTTGGTTTCTTAATCTCATTCATCCAGAGGAAGTCTCGAAATAAAGACGAAACGTTGATGAACACATAATACGGTTTGTTCCTTTTTATTTTCTCTATTTTGTCGGAATACTATTTCCATTATTTTCATCATATATATATATATATATATTTAGTAATGTGATTGATAATTTAAAAATCAAATTATAATTAAATTAAAAATCCGTTTCACAAGAAGGAACAACAACAAAATCAATTATTTGTACGATCGTTTCGGAAAACAATGTTTTTATTGTGGTAGACATCAAGTTACGGACAATAATTATTACATATAGTTTTTTATTAAACAAGGTTTCCTCATCAGCAAATATTGGGAAGGGTTTTTATTATATGTAAAAGACACCATAAATAGACCTAGCATTAAAAGTAAAGCAGATGTATCTGGAAAAAATTAAAATAAAGGTATGGATTTAACTTGATAAGAAAATTAATATGGGTTAAAGATAGAAATAAAATAGAGTAAAATTATAAATATCAATTTGGTTTAAGTACAATATTATACATACATACATACATACATACATATACAAATACATATATGCATATATATGAGAAAGTATACAACATATATATACATAGATATACATACATATACATAAAAACATTCATACAAATATTTACCTTTTAATTTTTCGCCTTTTGAAATCCGGAACTATGGTTAAAGTACTCATATAGATGCTTGCTATAGCTTTCCAGCTTATATATATATACTTTAACCATGTAATTATTAAAGTAGAAAAATATTATTTAATCCTGGGCAACGTCGGATCACCCTGCTAATTATTATATAATGTACACATACAGAAAAATATGGAAGAAGAAAAAATTGTTTATATATTCATCAACATTTCCTCTTTATTTCACGACTTTTTCACTGATTTGGACAAACACATTGGAGTCAATATTTGAACATAGGTGGTGCTGTGTCTGTGACCTGAAAATCATTTTTTTTTTTTTTTGAAACAAGTTAGAATTCAAAATAAGCGATGCGTTTATGAAGTGGAGAATTTTGTTTTATTATTAATATTAACATTAATACATTTTTATTAACATTATTACACAGTTTTGGGAACGTCCTATAAAATGTGGGTTGTGTACATATGCGCACATATTTTTTCATTGCTGTGGTTTCATTTTTTTTTTTTTTGTAATTTTATTTTATGAGCAATAAAAATATTTTACACTTAAGTTGTCAAATAATAATAATAAAATCTGTTTGTGTGTTTGTTCAGAGACAAGAAGATTGGAAAGATCTTTTTTGTTGTATTTGCAAAAAAGAAAAAAAAAATGTCTCTGAATGCTTTCATAGGATTCAGGTTTTCACAAAGAATTGTTTATTATCTCTAAAGTGTCTAAATATTTTTATCGCAATTGAAATTGGTACTTTATCTGAATGGCTTCCCCCCCCCCAACACTTCCTCCTCGGTCACCACTCATTGTGTTTTGTTTAAACAAACAAACAAAAAAAAAAAAATGTTTGACCCCCTTTTGTAAAGGGCTTGGCAGAATGTCAAAACATAAATTCACTCCATTTGTTTAATGGAGTAAGAAGTGGATGCTGTTAGCATAGGAGTTTTTTTTTTTTTTTTTTTTTTTAGCCTATGATTTCAATAGAAAAAAATAAAGTATGCACAGTCCCCCGTGAGTGAACGAGGCATAAAAAAAATGACTAAGACCAGCATTTGTCCTGCCCAAGTCATTTAACCCCAAAAGTCCCCAGGGTACGTCAAATACTGGTGAAAATGAACAAACGGTGCAGCTTTAGGCCTTAACATATGTAAATTTGAGTTCTGCACCATGCAAAAAAAGAAATAACTAAGTCCATAATTTGCTCCTTTCCGGCCTTCATTTAGCCACAAAAGCCCCAAATTCGAGTTCAGCACCATGCAAAACTGCTAAATAGACATACACAGAAAATTTTGGACAAATATGGTAAAATAGTCCTAAAAGTGGAGTGTTCTTATTAGCCTTAAAAGAGCCCCTGGGGCACACTCAAGAGTTATCGCGAAGTATACACAAACAAAATTATATAGAAATCAGTTACAACTTTTCAGAAAGTTTTATAAAAATCCAAAGCATCAATTGCAAGAAAGTGTCAATTTTAGCCATTTTAACTCAAAAGGCAACCCTGGGGTCGGGAGCAACCGGAGTTTTCCTAGAAAATCAGTTCTGTTACTTTTTTTACTCATATCATGTTTAATGTTTGTGCAAAATTTCAAAAAAAAAAACCAAGGCGTAGTTATTGAGAAAAGTGCGGACAGACAAACGGACAAGGGTGAATTTACAGGTCCACTCTCTTTCTGTCGGGGGGGGGGGACTAAAAACTCATCACACGTTAATGCCAATGTGAAAACAGTTACTCCGGCAAAATATGGACCGTGTTGAAATAATAACATTTAGAAAACCAGTCTTATCATGGAGAAAGGGGGTCTTTTCAACTATTCTGGACTTTCACCTAGCAATTTAGCAAACAAAATATACCGTTAAACATTTGTCGACTGTTGCGATTTCATTGGCCAAGTATTTTGATGTCTTTCGGCAGTTTATGTAACTGTAGAGGGACTAGGATATATAAATCCTAATCCCGTTACAAAAGAATAATGAAACGAATGGAATTGAAGGAAACAAAAACGCAATTGATGGATAAGATAAACGTGTCGTTTATTTACTGTTGAAAGAATGAATGTTTTAGATATAACATGTGTTCATGTCCGCGCGGGTGTAACCATCGTTCGTTGCGGGACTGGTGTTGTAGAAAGAAAAGGAAATGTGTGTTCATCTCAAGTTCGGGTCACTATCGTTTGTTCACGCGTGGGAAGAGAAGTGAGTAATTTAATAGAAATGAGAATGATAGTGTAGACAAAGACAAAGATAGTGAGTTAAGCTTTACGCCATGTTAGCAGTCAGCTACGCGAAGGTATTCTCAGGGAAAAGTTGTATATCTAGAGAGAGAAAGAGTGAGAATGTGTACGTACGGTCTGTTAGCTTTTTGCCCCACATAGTAGGAAGTGGTGTGAGGTACGCGGTCGGTCCGTAGACCGACCAGCTCGAAAGCTGGCCCGAAAGGAAGAAGTCACTTATTGCTCTTTCTTTTATACTCGTTTCCGGTGGTCTTTTGCGCATGTGTGTATTTCTATTGAAAGGAAGTGACGTCGTCCTTGTGTGCGTACGTGTGCGCATGTGTGAGTACATGCGTGTACGTTAGCATGTGTGTATATACACGTGAATATATGTATGGGTGTGGACGTGTGCGCGTATGTATATGACAAGTAATATAGCAATGGCCAACGACTCTTTATCTGAGAGTCCATCTTTCAAACTCCTTGGCCTAACGTTCACAGGAAACATGAGTTGGAACAATTACATTGAAGGCATTGCCAGGGCCGCTGCAAGAAAGGTGGGCTCTCTCTACCGTGCTAGAAAACTACTAACACCCGAAAGTATCCTGTACCTCTATAAGGCCACCATTCGCCCATGTATGGAGTATTGCTGCCATATCTGGGCTTGTGCATCTGCTACTAGTCTCTCGCTCCTTGACAAGGTTCAAAAGAGAGTCGCAAACCTGATAGGCCCTGAACTGGTATCTAAGCTTCAGCCTCTGTCCCATCGACGAAATGTTGCATCCCTCTGCCTTTTCTACAAGTATTTTAGTGGTGAATGCTCTGACGAACTGCAATCACTTGTGCCCCCACAACGTGAGCACCCTCGACAAACCCGACAGGCTGCTAAATCCCACCCCCACACTGTAGAGATCCCTAGATGTAAAAGATCTTTTTACTCCAATAGTTTCTTCCCCAGAACCGCTAGACTCTGGAATTCCATTCCAGGTCCCTGCTTCCCCAACAGTACTGCCTAAATCAAAACGCGGATTTCATGAACAAAGCTTCTTTCTTAGAACTGCACGCCTGTGGAACTCTGTTCCGTCTGCCTGCTTCCCTCCGGACTACAACTTGGATGTCTTCAAGTCTAATGTTAACAAATTCCTAATGAACCGCCCCCCCTAATTATACACTTCATCAAATCTCCTCACTAACGTAATGTACTTGCAATAACCCTTATCCCTGAGTGGCTTCCGGGCCTTGATAAGTGGTGATCACTGTGTAAAAAAAAAAGAAAAGAAGTTCAAGTGTAACGTGAACCGACACCTTGCTGCCCAAATCCCTACATAGTACCCCAGTAGTTGTTGCCCCTGATAGTAGCCCCCTACACCAAAGTGGCAATTTGCCTTGTTTGGGGTGAAAATGTAATCAAAAAAAAAAAAAAAAAAAAAAAGCTTGAAATGTGAACGTGTTTTTGTGTGAGACTAGGAAAGGCTCGCGCATAACCTACCTGGAATATGCTGACGACGACGACGTTGTTCCTATTCTACATAAGCACTAATGTTACGCAAAAATAAAAGCGTGTTTGATGTCTATATTATAGACATAAATAAAATGGTGTAGAAACTGGCATTTTCGTGCGGAAAACGATTATCAGATGAGAAAGAAAATGGGGCTAATACTTCATATCGTCTTATTATTTTAATAGTTAGGAAGTTTCTGTACCGAAGCTTGATATGAATTAATCTTGTATTATCAATGTCACAATTGGAAGGCAATAGCTTAATTCATCGACTTAATTTTGACAGACAGGTAAAACCGATTACAGATCATGTGTGACAAGAAGCATTCTCCTCTTTATTGTTATTTTTTTTTCTTTGTTTTGCATAGGATGGAGCATTCTACTGGATGCCAGTGATCTACTTGCTATTTCAGAGAGTTTTTAAGGGTTATAACTGTTCCTTTGACTTCAATTTCGCACCTGTTTTCTTTTCCCTCTCAGTTCTCCTCAGGCCGGCATCATCGAGAACACTCACTTCAACTAGGGTTGTTACTCTCCTCTTTTTCTCCAATGGTTCATATCAATCAGGCTTATCGGGTGCATTTTCTTTCATGAGATTTGAAAAATCTTCTCAGGTCGACTTTGAGCAATATACGAGGGTCGTTCCAAAAGTAATTCCAAAATGTTAAAGAGTTATGAAGACGGAAGTGGTGCCATTAAAAAGAGCGACCTTTTCTACTCCAGAATTTATTTTTTCTACATAGTCACTACCATTCTCAATGCACTTCTGCTACGAATTCAATAACGCATCTTTATAGCGCACATTCATGACAGAGGCTGCTTTATTAGAACCTCACACCGTCAATATCTATAACAGACACTCTAACCGAATTATGGCTTTGTTAGCACGTGCAAATTACTGCTGCTTTCTACTGACACGTGTTTAGCATACTTTTCTTTGTTATTAATCCCTTTCGTTCTCTCTTTCTAACTCCGTCAGACCCCCCCCCGTCTTAACAAACAATCTCCTCTCTTCTTTTTAATTCATTTTACTTTCTTTCCTTCTATTCTAAATCTTCAATTTCAATTCAAACCATAAATATAATCTATATTTCTCCCCACTCCTTTTCTTTTTCTTTTCTTTCCTCTCAATCATCCCTCCCCTCCACTATATACAGCACTTCAACTCTTGTTTTTTTTATACTCATATACAATTAAAAAGAATCTTTTCCTTCTAATTTATTTTGGCTTAGATTGTCTGACGAGATCGGCACGATAATTTTATTGCCCTGTCGATTAAAACAACTTGTAATGATTTAAGCAAAATCCCCGAGATTGAAATGATAAAAATATATTTAGCTCTACTAACGTATTGAACGCTTTTTTATTGAAACCATCCAAGAGCACTTTTTAGTATCCTCGCTATTCCTTAAAGGGCAATTGTCTGAATCTCTTTTGCACTTAGTTCACCAGGAATATTAGTTAGGTAGGACTTCAGGTTTTTCTTCATAAGTCCTGTAGCCCCTATAATAACTAGTATGATTGATTATACACAAGACCTTGATATTTGGTCTGTTTCTCTCTTTCAGCTCTCTCTCTCTCTCTATATATATATATATACTAGCATTTCAGCCCGGCGTTGCCCGGGTGTTTGGATGTGTCTGTTAAGCCCCCCCCCCCCCAAAAGTGTTAGTAGGAAGGCAGGCTCGAACCCATACCGCGGAGGAGGAAAAGAATGGGGGAAAAACATGACGTCTATGCTGTTACGACCACTGGAAGTGACATTTTCTAAAATTAAGGCTAGACAATCGAAAGGAGAGGATGAAAAAAGCGACCCCCCCCCCCCGTAGAAAAGTTCCCAGTTGAAGGTGAAGAAATTAATAATTTTAGCCAATTTTTCGATATTTGTCGTCTGAAAGATCGGACTTTAAAACAATACTGATCTTGGTAAAATCCGTTGCCTATGTCAAAAGTTTTAGGCAGACATGCAAACATACATACATACATACATTTATATATTGATAACTAAAAATTTTCGACCCAAACCAATCAAAAAGCTTTCCCTATCTCTGAATACCCTTTATGTCAAATTTCAAATGTTTAGACCAGAAATTGTCTGAGTAATTTGATAGAGACTGCAGAGGTCAATTTTTTAAAACTTTGACCCCTATTATGACCCCTTAACATTTATTGTTTTGGGCTTAGATCAAGTTATTAAGTTAGATCCATGTCCAAGGAACCTATATCTAAAATTTCAAGTGTTTAGACCCAAAATTGTCGGAGGAGTTTGGTAGAGTTCTCAAAAGTCAAATCGTTGAACTTTGACCTCTTTACAACAAAATTTCTGGCCGAAAACTGATCACATCGATTTTCCCAAATCTCAGTACCCTGTATATCAAATTTCGCGTCTGTAGACTTAAAATTGACAGAGTTATTGTGTAGAGAAATGTACACACACACAGACACATTCACTTTTATATATATATATATATATATATATATATATATATATATAAAAAGCAGGCTCCTTCAGTCTTGAACAGACTATGGATACCCACGAAGGGCTGCTTGTGAAATGTTTGGGTCAGGAGGTGCGCAAACTCCAACCACACCTTTCCTGGGACGACATTGTTAAATACCAGTGGCAAGTGAAGTACAGGACGATTGGAAACAAATGCAGAGATAAGCGGAGAGCACATACAGTGCATACAATTCCCAAATGGTCACCCATCTGGTCCTAACGAGGCTCAACGTTGCTTAACTTCGGTGACCTGACGAGAACCAGTGTGTCAACGCGATTATGGCATATATATATATATAAAAACACATATGTATATATGTGTGTACACTTGTGTGTATATATATGTGTGTGCGTGTGTGTGTATATGTGTATGTATATATATATATATATATATATATATAAATAAAAGGCAAAACGCATGCAAGAGTTTTTGTATGTCCAAGAAAGGCTTTTTTTCGCCAGGGTTCTGGTGGGGGGGGGGTAAGAAATATCGCTTAGAACTTCTTATATACCCTGTAGATCATAATATGTATGAATTGCGAATGCGCGTCGCGGCTAGATTTATTTACAGCGACTTTTACATAATTCTTGCTATTTCGGCCTCTTTTGTATTGATTAGGCTTTTCCGTATAAAAGCAAAATTCGGCCTACAGGCCGGTAGCGTCCAGAAACCAATAGACGTTTGGTCAATGTCGGTTTTCACCATCATATCAGACAATTGCTTTCATTCGGACACTCCCCTAATAAACGGGGAGCTGGTTTACCCCAACACGTTGGGGGAAAAAACCAGACAAAGTTGGGTAAAAAAAAACAAAAAACTATTCTGCAGTAAAATTAAGTGTGGATTTGATCTCATTAAACATGCATTTAAAAACTGTCTCGCAGCTGCGAAATAGCACTTTTTAATTGCTAAATTTAACGTCTTCCATTGCTTCCGTCACAGGTGTGCAGGTGTGTGTCATAAGCCTATTGGCCTCAAGGCTCTGGGTTCGAGCCTACCTGCCACTCCCCCCCTTTTTTTCTTTTACACCTACAAAAGATTTTTTTTCCATTCTTAAAATCGCTGGTTTTTTGTTTTATTTTTTAAGTTTAACATCGTTTATTTCTTAAATATTGAAACAGGGTTAAGTTTCCTTTTTGTTCTGCTGTACCCCCCCAACACACACACCTACAAACACCTGGGCAACGCCGGCTACCCCTCCCCCCTGCTAGTATATATATAAAAGCATTTCAAAGGTTTGAGTGAAATCATCTAATGTTTCGTTTATGTTTATATGTATGTATATATATATATATATATATATATATATATATATATGTGTGTGTGTGTGTATATATATAGATATGTGTGGGTGGGTGTGTGTAAGCATCTCAATTGAAATCATCTAAGATGTTTCGTTTATGTTTGATGAGCAATTGAGGTTTATTCCTTACTAACATAAAGAAGCACTTTGATTTGATTGAGGATAATAAACACCCAGCAGAATGTTTACATAAAAAACACCGCTGATGCCACACCCAAGTGGTTAACACCCCAAACTGTCACACCCCTTCCTACCAATCCTTAGTATTAAATTTCCTCATCAAGCGATGCCAATCATGCAAGAAACACAAGCAACATGATCTACAACACTTTCGGTTTTTACATACAAGAGTGACTGGTTTGTAATGAGAATGTCCATTAAGTAATGACTAATTTAATTGTAGTCTTTACAACAATACCACAGGGCTGCTTCCCAACTGAATACAACATAATCAGGTCCTGGATATGACCTAAAACTATATCCGATGGTGAGGCCCCACCTTGCGGGCCTTGGGGAGTGTGGAGCCACCCTTTAATTGCCATTGCTCCCAGGTCCACTCTGACCTAGAGTGGTAGTACCTGTTAGGGTCCCAACTATGGGTTAAATAGAATCTGACTTAAAAAAAAATACTCCATTAAAATCGTTCCTCAAAATAACTAGATTCAGCATTAAATAACCTGAAAAAGGTTGATATGCCGTAAAACAAAAGCAACCAACCAACCACAACATAATCATTTTCAAGTCTAATATTAACAAATTATCATTGGGCTCTCCCCTTGGAAAATCAAATTCTGAATAGTTTTAACCATAATCGCCAATAAAGGTGTCTATCTCACCATCCTCCTGACAAACTCATTCAAGGTTTTCCTCGAGTAGCCTTTAGAACTTAATATATGGCGACTCGTTAGTATATAAAAAGTCAACATTTTAAACATATATACTAGTAAAGTTACTTGGCATTGCACAGAAATAATAAGAACCCCGTGTACTTGTAACTGAATAACCCAAAACCTTTTTCTTCCCAATGCGAACTATACAGAGGACTATATGTATTGAACACTATATGCACTGCTATCTTGTTTCAGCGATTAATAATGTTTTACTAATGTCTGTCTGTCTATTGTATATTCTATCGCGATAAACCTTTCTTTATTCTATTATCATGAAATTAGACCATCCCTGTAATGACTTGGTCCCTGTTGATTGGGGTATAACGCTGGTTCTGTGCAATTCTAGTATGTCCACTCTCTCAGGCTTTGCATTCTCTCTTTGAGAAGGGGTTATTTTATTGCTAATACGCTTAGGGGCCCTTCCAGGAATGCAGACAGAGCCGCACAGGCTTATTTTTCAGCATCAGAGAGCTGCTTGTTTAGAACGCTGATTTCTTCAATCTCACTTTCCAACTCTAGTGTCGCAATTCTTGCAGTGGGATAGAACTAAATACTCAACAGTACTCCAGCATACAGCCCTGAATGACATGTTATCATCTATATATATAAAAGCGAAAATGTATGTATGTATGTTTGTTCGCTTTTCCTCGATGTCCATGAAAGGCTTCTTTCAAACAAGCGCTTGCTCGGTTCACAACTTAAAACTTTTTATATCATCTATAAATTGTAATATCTCAGAGTTACCCACGGAGCTCGCCTGTCTATTTAATTTTATTGACTTTTAAGCATTAATTATTCCACATTTCCCGCATCGGCACGTGTTACATTCGGTTTTCGGTATAAAAAAAAGCGAAACTCGACTCTAATCACAGGCCGAAAGCCAGTTGTCTCAAGAGAGCTAAGTAACGTTTGTTCAATCTCGACTTGTAGCTTTCATTTCGCTCCTTCTAATAAACAGGGAGCGGATTTTCAAAAACAAACAAACCGATTTATTCAGCTCATTCAAAACTGTCCCGCACAAAATAACTGCTGAATACCTATCGCCGTCACGTCAATCAAAAACGCGCACCTGTTTGTTTTTTTAACACTTTACTATTTTCCAACTGCGCATCGTCAATGCTTAATGTTTTTGTTTTTTTTCACATTTTCGGGGTTTTTTCACATACCCCGAAAAACACCCGGGCAACGCCGGGTACCCCTCGCTAGTCTATAATATAAATCTCACCTGTTTAAATGTATGTATGTATGTCTTGCGAAAACTTTCGATGAAGGCGACAGATTTTCACGAGATCGGTATCATTTGTAAGCTCAACCCTTCGGACAACAAATATAAAAAAATTGGCTAAAAACATTAATTTCTCCACCCTCAACTGGGTACTTTTCTACAGAGAGCAGTTGTTTTTTTCGCTGATATTTTCGAAAGTTATCCCCTCTTTTCGATTGTTAAGCCTTAATTTAAATCTAGGTCACTTCCGGTTTGGTGATGGATGCAACAGCAAAAACGTCACATTTTTTTTTTTTCCCACATTCTTTTCCTCCTTTGTGGTACAGGTTCGAACCTGCCTAATTACTACCACTTTTTTATTTATTTATTTTTTGCTCAACACACACCTCCAAACACATGGGCAACGCCGGGCACCCAGGCTAGTTTTTATACAAGGTAATAAAAATAATGATAAAATTGTCACCCGAGAAAAATAATGATAAAATTGTCATCCTAGAAAAGATTCCATTTCCGTTTGATGAAAACTGGTTTTATTTTTTGTTACAGACCATCTATTAGTTGGCCAGTTGTGAAGTGACACAATGTTCTATGAGTGAGATTGGAGATGCGCCACTGTACAACTCATGCTCTCTACTGATCCAAGTTACAACAACGGGACCATTGCCAGCACCCTCAAAATGCATCGCTGGATTACCACGAATAACAGAGACATGTCGAGATTGATGAAAACAAAGTTTCCGGCCACAGTTACGATCTTTGGTGTGGTTTCAAGTGAGGGCCACATCATGTCACCTCACATGTTCAAAGTCGGCTTGAAAGTCAACACCAAAATGAACCTGGATGTGCTGAAGAGTGTGGTGATCTCCTGGTGCAATTAGGTGGCAGATCCTGGGTGTGGCAGCAGGACTCGGTGCCAGCCCACAAGTCCAAAGAGACCCAGGCTTCGCTTCAGAAGAACTGCTATGACTTTGTACCCTTTTCTCACTGCCCCCCTTCCTTCCCCGACTTGAACCTGTTGGATTACTTTGTTTGGTCATATGTCGAGAACATCACCTACATGACCTCTCACAACACCAAAACCAGCTTGATCGCCAAGTATTCACCGAGCTCCCGCCAGTATTTGTGGAAAAGGCATGCTCCCAGTTCCAGACCTGTATCGAGACTGTGGTTGATGCTGAAGGCAACTACATTGCATAGATGTCCGTTCTACTACATCATCAAGTTACCAGAATTGATTTTTTCAATAAAAGATTCAAAATAAAGCTGTAGTGCCGTTTTCTTTCGACCGACAATTACGAACTGCAACCGAATAAAATTATTGTAACATCCTTCATCATTCGGTCATTTATACAAATTTAATCATAAAACGTACTATCTAATCTTGGTATAGGACTTTGTTTTTGATTGAATCCGGACACAAACAGATATATCATATTTCTATTTGGATTATTCGGACAACTATTCTCATGTAACCTCAAAGATTTTTTTAGATGCAGCTTTATGAATTTGAAAATCTTTGTTACACTTGGGAACTTATATAAAATTTTGAACCAAGAACTTTATTCCAAATGGGTAGATTGTTCTCGTTCCGTTAGTCATAAACAGGTAGAGGTGTTAATCATTGTATTAAATATCATCGCCTTTAGTTAAAATTGAACCTGCAACATTCAGAAGATTATTGGTTACTGCCAATTATTAACCAACGTCTTTATCTTGCAGGAGAACAACGTTTAAAAAAGGCCCGAGGGAACCACAAAACTTAAAAGTGACTCTGAGGGGAGTACAAAGAATAGAATGGTGCTCACAGAGAGCACAAAACATTAAATGGATCTTATGGGGAGCACAAAACATTAAATGGATCTTATGGGGAGCACAAAACATTAAAGGATCTTATGGGGAGTACAAAACATTAAAGGGATCTTATGGGGAGCACAAAACATTAAAGGATCTTATGGGGAGCACAAAACATTAAAGGATCTTATGGGGAGCACAAAACATTAAAGGGATCTCATAGGGAGCACAAAACATTAAAGGGATCTCATAGGGAGCACAAAACATTAAAGGGATCTTATGGGGAGCACAAAACATTAAATGATCTTATGGGGAGCACAAAACATTAAATGATCTTATGGGGAGCACAAAACATTAAAGGGATCTCAGAGGGAGCACAAAACATTAAAGGAGGTATCACGGGGTGAACAAAACATTAAAGGGTTTCTGAAGTGAGCATGAAATATAAAAGAGCCCCCCCCCCAAGGGGATATGAAACCCAAGTGACCCTCAACAGTACATCTAACCTTATAAGTGCATGAATTCGCTCATAATCTGATCGCACTGTATTTCAATATACAGCGTTAACATTCACATCATGACCACTCTGCAATCTTATCTGCTAAATGAACGAATCCAGAAACTGAATTCTCTTTAGTGATGTTAAAGATGGCATAACAAAAATACCGTCATATCTTTATCGGTTAATAGACTTGAAACGCGTAGAGATATACAAACTGTTTGAATCC
>NC_136505.1:105539409-105544409 GCF_053919585.1 Euprymna scolopes
TTTAGCCTGATGATTTAAGTTGTGGAATGAAACGGAAACATTTATATGCAGCTTACTTGCCATAAGTATAATGCTATACTATTACTAGAATACCCGTTCAAGAACAGTTTTGTATTACTTTTATGCGGCATATTATAGACGCAACAACACATTTGAAAATCCAAATATTTCAGATTTGCATTAAATATTATCCATAGATATCTATATATTAATAAGATAGCATGTATATTATTTATTTTGTGTGTCACGCTTACATCCAAGTGACTGTCGTTTAATTGTTATGGACTTCCATTTCTTGTAATAATAATTTTACCAAGAATTCTTCATAAATTTTTGTTTCGGTTTAAATTATAGCTGATGGCACCCAAATCATTTATTTTTTTTATAAATAATTTTACCAAGAAGTCTTCAAAAGTTTTGGTTTCGATCATAGCCAAGGAACTCAAGTTATATATATCATTTATTTTTTTTTTTTTTCATAAGTTTCGGTTTTGGTTTCGATTCAAGTTGGTGCTCCCAAGTTATATGGATATTTTTTTTTTCTTTTTGAAATCGCAACTTTATCATATATGAAAGCGATAGAACTTAATTTAACTGTTAACCATGATACCATCTAACATTGCGATGGCTAATCTTCTGGTCCTAGTATATACACGATTCCTATATTACATAAATTTCTAAAATTAAACGTATAACTCTAAAAATGAAAGCACTCTCCTCCCATTCTTTATTTTCGATTTATCCAGAAAAGTCAACAAGGGTTAATGGGTCTTTCCGTGAACGATTTCTGTAGACATAAGTAAATGATGAAAATAAAGTTCATTATTTTTTCACGTTTTTATTTTATTCAAAAATTTATTGAATTGATAAAAATCTTTTCTTTTTTTTTTAATGTTTGTTTAGCTTGATTAAAATATTTCAAAGAATGGTAAACAAATATGAAAATAAAATCGAAAAAAAAAAGCAGAAAAAAAGGCAAACAAAACAAAAAAAACAAACAAAAAATAAAAAAAAAACAGATCTGTATTATTTGAGAAAACAAAACCCCGTCTATATTATTCTTCTCACAAATAAGTTAATCTATATCATATTTATTTTAGTCTGTCTGCCCGTTTCGCCTTTTATTAGAAAACTACTCAGCCGATCGCACTGAAAGTTTGTATGAACATTTATTATGATAGCGTGAAACGAACCAAGTATTATGGTATCCGTTTGATGTACAATAAGCGATTAAAAAGGATTGGTATTCAATACAAAATAAACACAAATTCAATCGCATTCAATCATCACTTTGACACAATGCACTCATTCTAACCTAAACTGTTTTTTATGGGTTAAAAACTCTAGCATATATATTGGACTCTCCCGTCGATTTCAACGTATGAGCTTCCGGCACAACAACTAAGTTGCTCAGAAACCGACACAGATGATTTGTTTATAGTGGTGAAGGCTTTGTGTAGAACCAACCACGCTTTTTGGTATTACTGCTAACCTTTGTCGGTGCAGACGACTGTCACGGGACGGAGTATACAGTAAACTGCAGGTTTTTACAGCAGAGTTTCCTTCTCCTAGATAAATGTCTTAACAAAAACTGGGGGTGCATCTCTCCTGGTGAATTAATGCGCCCCCCAGATACCAACCTGGAAATTTCTACGACTCCGCACGGTACATGCAGCACCTAGACCTCCCAAATAGTCACCCATCTGGTACTGGTCAGGTTTAACGATGCTTACCTTCGGTGATCTGGCGAGAACTGGTGTGTCAACGTGATTGTATCGTATAGCATATATATATATATATATATATATATATATATATATATATATATATATATATAATTTTGAAGTAAATACTTAATTTACTCACATAAAATTAATATACGAAAGTACACATTTATGCATAAACTAAGTATTTACTTCAAAAGTGCTCAATACGTAGGAAGAGCTAGTTAGTAAGTTATAAAATATATATGGCGATTAAGCTACACTAAATATTCCGCGTTTCATCCGCTCTAGGACTCTTCAGGCTTATGGGCCTAAGCCTGAAGAGTCCTAGAGCGGATGAAACGAGGAATATTCAGTGTAGCTTAATCGTTATATATATATATATATATATATATATATATATATATACAGAGAGAGAGAGAGAGAGAGAGAGAGAGAGAGAGAGTGCCGAAACGTTGACATTGTACCGCAAGCACATAAATCAGCTTGATTCCTCTCATACGAGATGTCTGCGTTCTATTTGCAATGTTGGAAGGCAGGATTGTATTCCAAATGGTGAATTACTGGAGAGATTTTTTGATCAGGATACAAATGCGGTGGTCAGTCATCTTGTGAGAATGGATGACTTTGACTTGATTTATTTTTTTATTTTTCTTATTTTTCTTTCCCTCTTCTTTTTCACTATGTTACTCTTTTCTTATTTCTTTGTACTTCATTTATTTATTTTATATTTATATTATATTTAAATTCTTTATCAGATCTTTATTGTGAGTTTTTTTTTTATTTTGCGAACATATAAAACTAGCAGTTCAGCTCAGCTTTGCTCGAACTTTATGTGCATAGGTATATATATACATATATATATATATATATATGATTAGTTTTTTTTTGGAAAAAGAATTCCAGCAGAGTGCTCAATTAAAAGGAAAATCCAAATTTTAAGAGCGTACTTATATTTTGTGTACAGAAAGTTGTTAGTTGAGACAGGTCATTGGTACCGTCGGTTTCAAGCCCGATAATAAGGCCCGTTTAAGGTATCCTTATCAAGCTCTCTTCAGTCCTATATATATATATATATATATATATATATATATATATAGTGTGTGTGTGTGTGTGTGTTAAAAAGTTTCACTCATGTCCAGGTAACCTACATCTAAAATTTCAAGTGTTTAGATCCAGAATTGGCGGAGGAGTTTGGTAGAGTCTGCAAAGGTCAACTTTTTCAACTTTGACCTCTTGGCAGCCAAATTTTCACCCAAAAACTGATTACCAATCTTGTTGCATGTCTGAATACCCTTTATGTAAAATTTCAAATGTTTAGATCCAAAATTGGTTGAATAATTTACTAGAGACCGCAAAGGTCAAATCTTTTAAACTTTGACCCATTGGCAGTCAAATTTTCGGCCCAAAACTGATTAAAACGCTTGCCCTATGTCTGAATATGTAAAATTTGAAATGTTTAAACCAAAAATTGCCTAAGTAATTTCGTAGAGACTGCAGATGGAAATTGTTTTTAATGGTGACCCGAATTTTCACCCATTAACATTTATTATTTTGGGCTCAAATCTAATTAAAAAGTTTTACACATGTCCAAGTAACCTACATCTAAAATTTCAAGTGTTTATACCCAACATTGGCGGAAAAGTTTTCAAAGGTCAAATCGTTGAACTTTAACCCTTTGACAGACTGAAAACCGATTAAAAAGATTTTCCCAAATCTCAATAACCTTTATGTGAAATCTCGAGTCTATAGACTGAAAATATATATATATAGTAGTAATTTATAAAATATATATGGCGATTAAGCTACACTGAATATTCCGCGTTTCATCCACTCTAGGACTCTTCAGGCTTATGCGCGAATTCTGTGGTTGTTTGTCGTTTTTGTATGCTCCTCTTCTATTGAGATTTTAGTTAGCCAATCAGCTTTCTAGTATCCACCGCGCCGTTCCTATCAGCCAATGAGCATGTATTTATCGAACAAAGGCCTATTTGGCCTCTGGTTGACCTGTTCCTTTGTGTGTGCTCTATTTAGTTTCTTGATCTGTTTTAAAACTAGGTTAGTGTGGATACTAGAAAGCTGATTGGCTAACTAAAATCTCAATAGAAGAGGAGCATATAAAAACGATAAACAACCACAGAATTCGCGCATAAGCCTGAAGAGTCCTAGAGTGGATGAAACGCGGAATATTCAGTGTAGCTTAATCGCCATATATATGTTATAAATTACTAACTAGCTCTACCTACGTATTGAGCACTTTTGAAGTAAATACTTAAAGTTTACACATAAATTGATACTTTCATATATTAATTTTATGTGAGTAAATAAAGTAGTTATATATATATATATATATATATATATATATATACATACATATTACACATATGCACATAAACTTATGAACAGTACATAGGGCCCAAGCAAATTGGGCTGAACTGCTAGTATATTTACACACATACACACACACACACACATATATATATATATATAAATAGCTTAGAGAGTTATGAGAATAGAGCAAATTCAATTCTATAAGATGAGACTTATCAGGATAAGATAAAGCTCAACAGATTTAATTGGAGCTTATATAGGAAACAATAAGATTGGAAAATAAAAACATAAAAATCATATATTGATGAATATAGAATAGTTCATTTATTTAATAAACATATACAAACATTATTTATTTAATAAAGGTATACAAACATTTAGTTGGGGGATGAAGGGGACTTAAATGAATGAACCATTTATATTCACCAATATATAGTTTTTGTGTCTTCATTTTCCAATCTTATTGTTACCTATATATATATATATATATATATATATATATATATATATATAAAGCTGAACGTGTGTGTGTGTGTGTGTCTGGTCACGAATAGGCTCCTATATGGTTGACTATTATAGAAAACTGATCACATATAATAATAATAGAAGATGTATTGAGACATAGGAATGGGTATGTTTGATCTGGCAGAACGGTGGTTCATTAAAATTGTGGGATCTGCGATCGCACCTGGTCCACAAAGTATGGAAAAAAAAAATTTAAAAATTAAAAAAAACAAAAAAACGTTTACAAGTGTTTTGTATATAGATGTACATAATAATACTTTGATAAGTATGTTTTAACTTAAATAGGGATGGTATAATAAAATTGTGGGGTCTTCGTTCGGGCCTGTACTCCATGGAAATATGGCACAAACTTTAACAAAGACTTTTCATATCTATCTGCGTAGGTATACTTTGATAATTATGTTTCAGTTTGAAGAAATA
>NC_136505.1:105549409-105596909 GCF_053919585.1 Euprymna scolopes
CACATTTAAAATGGATACATTTTTTAATTTATCAGTCTTGTATTTATAAGATTAGGATTAATCCATTTAACTACTTATCAGCCCCACTATGATTAGTATTTAGTATATTTACATCCTTATTTATTTAAAATTAGATACATAAAGGTTAAAAATATTTTTACATATATACATTTTTTTTTTTTTAAATATAAATTTATTATATGTAATTATAAATATATCTTATACATTGCTAATATAGTTTTGGATTTCCTTTATTAATATAGTCTGGGTTATCTTAAACGATTCAAAAGCATCAGGATAACGAACAAATGCTTTATTTAACTGTTTTAATATTTTATTTTTATCCCCACCTTGTTTTATCATCCTTATTACTAAACTAGAAACTGGTGGTATAAAGTCTGTTAGTTTTAAAGTAACGCGAGCTATTCTCAAAAACTCTGACATAATGGTTCCATAAAACATAAAAACAGGGCAGGTGCTATCTTTATGGGGCATACGTACTATTTTAAAGGGGAATGCGTTTCTTTTATCAAATATTTTATAAAGAAAAATCCCATCCTCAATTTGTATATCTAAATCCAGAAATGTAGCCTGTTGTCCTCTATGTTCACAATTCAATTTTAATTCGTTTGGATATATAAGATGTTTATTTTTTTTTTGAATTCATCATTATCGTTTATATATATAAGGTCATCTATAAATCTCCTACATCCATGAAAGTTTTATATATATATATATATATATATATATATATATATATATATATATATATATATATAAAAAGATGGAATCGCCCGATTGGTGAAGACAAGATGCAAGCAAGCCAGCAAAGTCTACAGAGTTTTATATATGAGCAAAGCTACCAACATCCATTCATTTTTAATATTTAGCATTTTTTTTTTTAATTAAGTCCAATGTTTAAATGTTTATAGCATGCGTTATGAGTAGTTTGGCAACTTTTTGGATTATTTGGAGAAAAAATATTTTTTAAAATACAAAATATTAAATAATGAACAAATTTTTTTATAAACAAGAACCCAAGTTTGCCCAGCTGGGCAAACTTGGGTTCTTGTACCGGAAAAATATCCAGTAAATAAAACGTTGTTTAGTAAATCGTTATTTTTTTAATTTATTTATTTATTTATTTTTTTGCATTTCCATACACCAAACATGGATATAAATATCACTAAAACATCCGCTGAGTCATAAGCTTCATTTCGGTACCTTACTCGCCTGGGTGGATTGCCTGTAGGTTGAGATAAACCGCGTCACACACACACATTAGGAAAAATTATAATAAGATAAATAAATGCTGGTAAGTCCATTTTATCAGATACAAATTTGTTTCTTGTTATACTTATCTAAATTTCTTACATTTACGCAAAAGTTAAGCTGATAGCTCAACAGCATATATATCATGAGAGCTTAATCATAAATATTCCGAATTTGTCTAAAACAAAACATTTTTGTTCATACAATTGTTTCGGCTCATTTTAAAACACATTTTTCTTGATAATAAATTCCTGGACTTTTTTTCTAAAAGGCATCTTCAAATTTCACGCCCCCCCCCCCAATAAAAAACAGAATTTTCAACATCAAATTCGTTTTCTTAATTTTACCTATTTTGACGTCATGCCTAAATAGAATTATGGGTAACTAGCAGTTGCTCGGGCCCTATGTACTGCTCATAACTTGCCCTACGTGTGAACACACTTTATGTAAGATTTCAAATGTTTCAACCAAAAATTGTTTGAGTAATTTCGTAGAGACCGCAAAGGTAAACCTTTTTTAAATTTGACCCTTATTTAGACCTCTTAACATTTATTATTTTGGGCTCAAATCAAATTAAAAAGTTTTGCCCATGTCCAAGTTACCTACATCTAAAATTTCAAGTGTTTAGACCAAAAATTCCCGGAGAAGTTTGGTAGAATTTTCAAAGGCCAAATCGTTGAACTTTGACTCCTTGACACACAAATTTGACAGAATTTTTATTTTTTTAAAAGGAATTATCGTTTTCCAGTGAAAAAGTTATGTTTCCTAAACAAAATTCATACGCTTAAAAGAATTACAGGTTAATTGCCATTTCAAACAATTAAATTGTTTAGAATGAAAAGGTTTGTTTTTTTTTTGCACTTTCATTCATTTTTCTTTTTTTGCACTTTCATTCATTTCTTTTTGCACTTTCATTCATTTTTTTTTGCACTTTCATTCATTTTTCTTTTTTTGCACTTTCATTCATTTTTTTTGCACTTTCATTCATTTTTATTTTTTTGCACTTTCATTCATTTTTATTTTTTTGCACTTTCATTTTGTTTTGCACTTTCATTCATTTTTATTTTTTTGCACTTTCATTCATTTTTATTTTTTTGCACTTTCATTCATTTTTATTTTTTTGCACTTTCATTCATTTTTATTTTTTTGCACTTTCATTTTTTTTTGCACTTTCATTCATTTTTATTTTTTTGCACTTTCATTCATTTTTATTTTTTTGCAGTTTCATTCATTTTTATTTTTTTGCAGTTTCATTCATTTTTATTTTTTTGCACTTTCATTCATTTTTCTTTTTTTGCACTTTCATTCATTTTTCTTTTTTTGCACTTTCATTCATTTTTCTTTTTTTGCACTTTCATTCATTTTTATTTTTTTGCACTTTCATTCATTTTATTTTTTTGCACTTTCATTCATTTTTTTTTTCTTTCTTAGCACTTTCATTCTACTTTAGTAAAAATTCTCAGAAATCAAAGGGCTCCCATTCCTTGGTCTAACAATTCATCTCTATATGAGACGCATATATTTTCGAATATTCCAGTAACGTTCTCTTTTGCATCTCAAACACGGAGTAAGTAAAAAAAATTGAGAATATAGTTTTCCTTTCCTTAATTGTAAGTCTGTTTAAGACTATCGTTCTTCTGGGCTTTTGATCTTACTGGATTCAAGAAAAATCTGGTGGAGTATCCAGCTTTGTGCCGTTATTTGAAGTAACGTGCACGATTCCTCGTAAAAGTCAGTGTGGGTTAGTCACACTGAGAAGATTTTATTTGGGCTTCGAATACTATGTTAGTAAAGAGGTTGAGAATGTAGTTTTCCTTTCCTCAATTAACTATTTGTGGTTCCATATCAAAATCATTTATTCTATAAAACCAGCTGTGTGTGTGTGTGTGTGTGTGTGTGTGTGTGTGTGTGTGTGTGTGTGTGTGTGTGTGTGTGTGTGTGTGTGTTTTAATTTTCTTCCTTTAAAGATTGTAGTACTGGGTATGGGGCAGCCAAACCAGCTGCCAACATTCCCCTGCTTTTTATCAAAACCAACCGAGAGCTCTTTTTAGTATCCTAACTGTTCCCTTAAGTGCAATTGTCTGGATCTCTTTTGCACTTGGTTCACTAGGAATATCAGTTAGGTAGGACTTCAGGTTCTTCTTCATAAGCCCTGTAGCACCTATAATAACTAGTATGATTGATATCTCTCTTAGATTCCAGTTTCTTTTCATATCATACATGAGACCTTGCAGTGTGAGATTTTAAAAGGGATTTTATGGGAAATGTTAAACTGTGTGTATGTGTGTGTGTGTGTGTCCAGTGAAAGGTTACAAATTATGCAAAACGTCTACAAAAGCTGATATCTCCTTTTGAATTGCATAGGGCAGTATATAAACTCGTGATTTCATAATATTCGTTCTTTTTTAGGGTTAACAGGAACAATATTTCCCGGGGGAAGGAGCGACATTTACACAGCCCCCCCCCCAATTAATTTTTGGTTGAATGTTCCCTTTTTTTCTTGACATTTGAAGATTCAATACACTTTAACTCGTATAGATGAGAAAAAAGGAAAAGAAAGGCAGATAAAAGAGGAGAAGAAAGAAAAGATAAGGAGATTTTATATATATATATATATATAAATATATAAAATCTCCCTATCTTTTCTTTCTTCTTCTCTTTTATAAAGCCCCCCTCTTGGGTTGAGCACTATCGTAAATAATCTCACTTGCTACTTAATTTAGCTGAAAGAATGCGAAGCTCGCGGTTTGTTTACAAACATACGTTTGAGCACTTTACGAATGGCGGACGGATGTTTATTTAAATAGACATTCGGACAGATTAATTGCGGCCACCGCTTCCGTGGTCAGGGGGTAGAACTGCCGACTGTCATCACGACGGTTCTAGGTTTGATCCTCGGCTTGGGATAGGTGTTAGTCTAGCGGCACTGATGAGTTGTGAAACAACGAAACAGGACTGTATGTCGATGACTAAAATATATGTTATATATATATATATATATATATACATACAGATACTAGTGTTACCCGGTCGTAAGATACGCTTAAATATATTTTAATTCATGCTGATTATGTATTTATTGTTATAAGACAATTCTCTATCGATTATTATATTGAACCTAAAATATAGTAGTGAGATCAGATCTAAAAAAAAATATAGATGACTTGGGTGCCATCAGCTAGAATCGAAACCAAAACATACAACTCTCCATCATCATTCATTAGCCTCTAAGCCAAGCCTTTCTCTCTATCGAGGGATAGCAGTAGAGAAAATAAGTAGCTAATATTATGTTGCATGTTAAGTCTAAAGTACATAAAGGAGTGAGCGTGTGATTCTAGTTTTGTTTCTCTAATCAAGGGGAGGGTGTTTCGAATATAGACTCAAAGTCCGTGCATATGTCTATCAGAATCCTTACGGCCAAGTGGGAGATATCGAGGCATGTTAAAGTAGTTAGAGGGGATGGAAGAGTGTAGGTTAGTCTCATTAGTGCTAAGATATCTGGGGTGTTTGCTATGAGAAATGATTCAACATCATTTAAATTCCTCGGCCTAACGTTCACAGGGCACATGAGTTGGAACAATTACATTGAGAGCATTGCCAAGACCACAGCAAAGAAGGTGGGCTCTCTCTACCATGCTAGAAAGTTACTTACGCCTGAAAGTATCTTGTACCTCTATAAGGCCACCATTTGCCAATGTATGGAGTATTGCTGTCACATTTGGGCTGGTGCGTCTGCTATTAGTCTCTCGCTCCTAAACAGGATTCAAAAGAGAGTCGCCAACCTGATAGATCCTGACCGGTCATCTAAGCTTCAGCCTCTGTCCCATCAACGAAATGTTGCATCCCTCTGCCTGTTCTGCAACTATTTTAATGGTGAATGCTCCGACGAACTGCAAGCACTTGTACACCCTCGGTGTAAATACTCCCAACAAACCCGACTAGCAGTTAAATCCCACCCTTACACAGAGATCCCAAGATTTAAGGGGGGGGGGGTAGCATGCTCTCGTACCGTTAGCAGATAGAAGTTTTAACTAATTCACAATTGTATTCTTTCGAGAAAGATTCCCAAAATAATGTTCCTAAAGACGTTCAGAGGTTATATCGTCTGAAATGTTCCGAAACTAACAATGGATTCACCTGGATTAAGCAATAACACTTAAAATAATGTAAAAAAAATTATTATGCGATTTTTTGTTTTTTGCGAAGTGGATGCATTTATATTTCGTTACACTTACTGGATTTATTTTTCTCATTTGGTACAGAACCCAACAGTTTTAATGCAAGAACATGGCAATGAGCGGGTGACTAAGCACGTTTCAATTCATGAACTTTCTGCAAATACGGATCGACTCAAGAATTTTAGATTTTAACTTATATCGATTATCGCCAAATAGTCTTCGGAGATCTTTTGTTAGACAAAAATACATGCAACAATGTCGTGGGTATATATATGTGTGTGTGTGTGTGTGTGCTATATTATGTTGATTATATTTTTAAATTATTTTCTTATAAACATTAAAAAAAATATGTGGAAGAACTGATTGAAAATTTTATATACCTTTTTTCTTTTCACTAAGGCTTTTAAAAATAATCTTTAATGAAATGTCACAAATATATACATGCTCATACACACATACACACACATATATATATATATATATATATATATATATATGTGTGTGTATATGTGTGTGTAAGAAGGAGGGCATAAAAGGGGGGGGCGAGGGAGTAGATCGAATGAATCACTTGTGGAATTGCATAGCTGTAACAATGGAAATAGAAGATTTTGGATTTTTATTGAGGTGAGATACAAGGTCAGCTATGGTGAGAAGCCAACACACTAGAATTAGACACACTCCTGTATACAGAAAAAAAAAAGCTTAGCAGCAGCATTGGTATTATCCAATTAGCAATAAATTAACCACTTGAGAGAGAGAGAGAGAGAGAGAGAGAGAGAGAGAGAGAAGGTAAAGCCTGGGTGGATGGACTTCCTCGGCCCTGACAGAACCATTCCTCAACCATTAGCAACAAAACTGATTTTTTATCCTTATTCTATTCCGTACTGTTCAATACAATAAAAGGTTGAAATGATACTTCAAACGTTTTTATACCTACTAACCCAAGAACTTTCATCCATCCTATCAATATAGTTTAAAAGACTTTTTCTATACTGTCTAGATTATATCTTCTGAGATCTTCACTTCTATACAGGGTGGAGCGATAAAATTGTCGTTATAGAAAAGACGACATGCTTCCATTTCCGTTTGATGAAAACCGGTTTTCTTTTTTTTCGTTGCAGACCATTAACTAGTTGCCCAGCTGTGTACAAATCCCAAGAGCGATAGGAGCTTTCTATCATGTCTGAAACTGACACAATGTTCGAGCTACATCATGCTCTCTAGCGATCCAAGTTATGACAACAGGACCATTGCCAGCACCCTCAAAATGCATTGCTAGATTGCCATGAATAACAGGGACATGCTCAGACTGATGAAACAAAGTTTCTGGCCACAGTTATGGTCTTTGATGTGGTTTCAAGTGAGCGCCACATCATGCCACCTCACATCTTTCAAGCCGGCTTGAAAGTCAACACCAAAGTGTATCTGGATGTGCAGAAGAGTGTGGTGATCCTTTGGTGCAATCAGGTGACCGCTGGCAGACCCTGGGTGTGGAAGCAGGACTCGGAGCTAGCCCACAAGCCCAAAGAGATCCAGGCTTGGCCTCAGAAGGAGTGCTACGACATTGTACCTTTCTCTCACTGGCCCCAATCCTTCCCCAACCTGATCCTGCAGGACTACTTTGTTTGGTCATCGAAAAAATCACCAATATGACCTCCCATAATACCAAAGCTAGCCTGATCGCCACCATCCGCTAAGCTCCTGCTGACACTTGTGCAAAAGGTATGCTCCCAGTTCCAGACCTGTATTGAGGGGTGATTGAGGCTGAAGGCGGCTGCATTAAATAGATGTCAACTCTACTACATGATCAAGTTATCGGAATTGATTTTTTCAATAGAAGTTTTAAAATAAAACTGTAGTGTTTTTGAAGGCGACACTTTTATTGTTGCACCCTGTACCTCATCACATTGCACACACACACACACACACACACACACACCTAATAGACTTTTCCGTTGGTTCACAGCCATAACTCCCTGCTTGTAAGTAATGACAAAAGTTCCCTGAACTTACTCCATCCACTTCTAACTCGGGTAACGGTTTTTTTTATCCTCAGTCCTCAAAATCAACAGAGATTAGACGATTCCTGTTATGAGTTGGTCCCCGTTTTGTGGTGGGATGTTAGTTCTGTGCAGTTCTAGGAGGTCCACCCTTCCAGGCGTTGCCTTCTTTCTATCTTTGAGAATGGGTTAGTTTATTGCTAATCACATGAAGTACCCTTAATGGAGAATGCTGACAGGGCTACCCAAGCAACTTTTTGCAGGTCAGAGTGCACCTCCCCAAGGGCCGCTTACTTTTCAATCCCACTTTCTGACTCAGAGTTCTTGCCATGGGTGAGAACCATATACCCTCCATCCGCTTCTAATTTTTACAATCACATCAGCATCAGCTTTGCTCCAATGGCATCATCAAAGTTACACAATTTTGGGACTACCTTAGCACGAAACATAGTGCATATAAGCGCATGGGAAAATAGCAGCAGCAGCGAAGGATGGCTGGCTTGCGAAGAGAGCAGCAGTAGCCAAAAAACATGCATATGCAAATTAGGAAGTGCGTGCGAGTAGATGAGACAAGAAGAAGAGAAAAAAGGTGAGACGCAAAGTTTGCACTGAATAAAATGGCCGTGTAAAGTCAAGGACAAGAATGGGCCAGCTATGGCTGACATGTGGTCGGAGGAAAGAGAAATGCTTGCTAGGCTAGAGGGACACATAACAGCGAGAGACTTAAGTGGGGTCGAGACAGGAGAGTAACGTTAATAAATGGTTATGTTAAAAAAAAGATAAAATGCCGACCCTGATTTTTATTTATTTTTCTTCCTTTGTTTGTTTGTAATGATGCAAAGATTGGCGGGCTCCCTATACCAGAGTAGAAAACTTCTCACATCTGTCAGTATCCTATATCTTAACAAATTCACCATCTGCCCATGCATTGTATATTGTTGTCGCATATAGGTTGGTGCACTAACCATGAGCCTCTCCCTCTTGGACATGGTTCAAAAGCGGTCACTAATCTAAAAGGTTCCGCACTGTCTATTAAGCTCCATCCTCTGTCCCATCCCCACAGTGTTGCATCCATCTGATTGTTTTACAAGTACTTCATTGAAAAGCTCTCTGACAAACTTGCTAAAATACTGTCCCTGTTAATGTAAATATCCTTGACCGATTTGAAAAACAGCAAAATTAAATGGCGTCATTGTAGATGGCAACAGATGAAAGCAGGTTTTCTACTCTAATAACTTCTTTCATCCAATTGCTTGTCTTTGAAAATCCCTCCCTACTTCCTACTTTCCCATCTGTATCAATACGCAGAAATTTAAATGTAATGTGAACAAACACTTTACAATACAACTCCCCACTTAAGACACCCTTCTCAATCTAGCCCCTCAATTTCAAAGTAGCCCCTTACATCTGAGTCGTCGGTGTACCCCGTTTAAAGTGAATAGAAAAAAGGACTACACATTCGAGTCCTCATTTATCCCCATTGTCTTGACTTGAAGATAAATTTTAAAGTGTTCAGCAATCCTTTCAGACGGTATCCATTGTTTCTAGAACCATAAGGAAGGCAATCAGTAAGCTTAACTATTTAAAACTGTTGCTTTTTTCATTTTACACCCGTGTACGCATAATGGTTAACAATTAATTAGAACTTTTGCTTGAACCGAAGACACAAAAAATTCTTGCATAGAGAATATGATTTGGCAAAGCTGTGAATGCAGAATTTCTTTGAGTTTTTTTTTTTTTTTTTTTTTGGATAATTCTCAGGTAAAATTAACACCTGTGCATTCTCAGAAGAAGGTGCAAATGAAACAAAAATTGGATATTGATGCAGACTTTAAAATCTGCAAACCAAGTTCAATTCCAATTCAATTAGCAAACAGAGATAATTGAAAATGAAACATTGAAGGATGAGGAGGCATATGATAATGGCCTTTCATACTTTATTCTTTCTTTCTCGACCCCCATTCATGATTAAAAGTTTCAGAGTCAGACTAAAAACAAAAAAAATTAAATACACCCAACATTCATTTAATTTATATATAATTGCTTTGCACTCAAAATTCAAAAAGAACCTTCAATTTTTTTTTTTTTTTTTATGTAAAGGTTCATGTTGTGTTATGCTTTTTCCCTATAGTTTACAATCTTGTTGACTGTGGAATATTATACACTGATGAAGCCTGTATATTGTTGGAATGGGGAGAATCTTAATTGTTATAATGTTCTGTGGACCGTCCGTGTTTCCTTGAATATTGTATATAAGACGGTTGGATTTGGACACATACACACACACACATTTCATTAAATAAAATAGATGTTTTTCGTCTATCAATTCTATTTTCGATCCTTTCCAACTTCTAGATAACAGTTTTCACTTCTGGCAGGAACTGGCTGATGTAATCACCATATTTATCATAAGTCCAAGTACTTTCCAATCCTTCAGGATTCATTGTCAGGAATAAATTAATCTAACTGGTCTTGAACAATTTATATACGTTTCCCCCCCCCCCTCTTCATTGGTTAATTGCTTTATCCTTAAGTGTGTGGAGTTATTATTTTAATAGCTTTGCAAATATTCATGATGATATTCATTTTAACCAATGGAAAAAATGGATAAAACAATTAACCAATGAAAAGGGGAGGGGACAATTTTATAAATTATTCAAAATCAGTTAGATTAATTTATCCCTGGCGAAGAATCCTGAAGGATTGGAAAGTACTCGGATATGATTACATCAGCCAGTTCTCGACAGAAGTGAAGACTTATCTAGAAATTGGAAAGGATTGAAAATAGAATTAATAGACAAAAACGTCTATTATTTTATTTAATGAAATATGCTTGCTATATATATATATATATATATATATATATATATATATATATATATATATATAGGTTCACCATTTACTTGAAATGTTAATCAGTTTGTATATACCAATCGTAACGGATTGAAAAATATTTTTCATAATTAAAACTTTTTTTTATATGAAAAAAAAAAAAAAAAAAAATTATATAAAGTTTGAAAAAGTCCAAGCTCAATTAATGTCTTTTGGGGATTCCAGAGCATATATAGTGCAATATAATAGTTCTCAAGGTTCCAATGATCAAGTTTTTTCAGTTGGTAATTTATTGCTTTTCAAAACCTAACCAGTACAATATTGTTTCGATCGTGACTAACAAATCGCCAAAATAATGTCTTTGCTGCATTTGTAGCCATGTACTCATCAGATGTTCACCTTAAAAAACATAGAAAAAATATTGAACTTACATGAGAGATAAGTAAAAACTTAGCCAGAGATAGATTAGTTTAGAAGTGAATTTCTTAAAACATGCTAGCATAAAACACAGCTTACAAATAAAAATAAAATTACTGCTGTCAACCAGCTTGCTATGCCAGTAATAACATACAGCTTTCGTATCATCCACTGGCCACAAAAATACATCACCCGGCTAGATGTAAAGACACGGAAGCTACTAACGCTTCATAAAATAATATATAGAAATCAGTGTTTACCAAGGCTGTATTTGCCCAGGGGAGAAGGAGGTCTGGGACTCTCAGAGATCAATCATCAACATAGGGCAACTATTGTGAGCAGCGGTCTGTATCTTAGAAGCTCCCAGAATCACACCCTCTCAATAGTATACGAACATCAAGAGAGCCAGCAGAACAACATCAGTCACCCAGCTGGCCAAGCATTTTGGTCAGGGCTGTCTCTCAGATGAAGACGAAACACCAAACAAGTATGCCACAGAAATAGCAAGAAAGAGCTGGCAGAAATATACCAAGGCCTTCCAAAGGATGAACCTTAAAGAATGGGACCAACATCAGCGTGCAAAGTATTTTGGGGGGGAACTCTCTCAGGAATACATAGACAAAGAAGGTTCCTTGGACTAGCCCAAAAGGGGAGCCATCCACCACGATCAGGAAAGGGTCATAATGGCTGCTCAAGACCAGGGACTGATGACCAATGCATTAAAAAAAAAAATGGCAAGTATCAGTAATGACAATAAATGCAAGTTCTGTCATGCAGAATTGGGAAGCGTTAATCGTCTGATATCAAGTTGCAAGGTTCTTCTAGAGGACGGCTACTATACAGCGAGACATGGAGTATGTAAGTACCTCCATTGGACCATCTGTAAAAAAATTAAACATCCGGTGTAGCAGCAAGTCCTGGGAACATCAACCTGAAAGAACAGTTGGAAATAACTTATATACCATACATTACGACCACGTAATCCCTACAGCCACCTACCTTGAAAATGCTGCTGTTAAACATGATATAGTTATATGGAATAAGTCAGAGAGAGTTGCAACCTTGATTGAAGTGAGCATCCCTAATGATGGCGGTCTAAACAGAGCTGAAAGAAAGAAACAGACCAAATACCAAGGTCTCGTGTATGATATGAAAAGAAACTGGAATCTTAGGGAGATATCAATCATACCAGTTATTATAGGTGCCACAGGGCTTATGAAGAAGAACCTGAAGTCCTACCTAACTAATATTCCTGGTGAACTAAATGCAAAAGAGATCCAGACAATTGCACTTAAGGGAACAGTTAGGATACTAAAAAGAGCTCTCGGTTGGTTTCAATACAAAGCAGGGCGATGTTGGCAGCTGGTATGGCTGCCCCATACCCAGCATTACAATCTTCAAAGGAAGAAAATTAAAAAAGACGTTAAACCAAATATGATAACAAATATAAATTATTACTAGTTTTTTGTTCTGCCATTTTCAAACGTGAATTAATAACTTCTCCAATTTTAAGCATTTTGTTGGCAATAAAAAATATTGAGCAACAAATAAAAATGACATTTAATATAAATTAAAAAGTAATAATTTATATAATAATTTAATATTATATATTCAATTATTACATATAACTTTTCTTTTAATTAAATTAAGGCCGGCTACATTATATATCCATGTGTAATATGAAAGTTGTTCTATTTCAATCATTTTAAATTACGGATTTAAGAAAAGCTTCTTGATTAGAAAATGGAAAGTAAAAAAGTTTTTGAAATTTTCATTAATTTTGCATCGATTTGATCAGTAAAAGACGTTAAAAAAAAAAAGATTTTCAAAAATGTCTAAATTCGTTAAAAAAAAATTAAAATCAGGGAATGGGGAAAGGATTTCGAACCTCTGCATTTCAATCAAGTCTGATCATCTATTTTTGTGCCTATATTAAAATGAATAATTCAATCTGGAAAATAAATTGCTTCTTGAATCAGATTTTTTTTTGGGGGGGGGGTTGTAAAGTGATGATCGCTCGACTTAGAATCACGGACACAAATGTTTCAATTTAAAAGCCTTTCCCATTTCAAGTTTCATTGACAAAACAGGTTGAAAACACCCCAAGCCACCAACTTTATAAATGCATTAAAACTTTTATATAAGAGTCTGTCGATTTTTTTATTTTTTTTATTTTACTTTTGTTAGTTTGAAGAGATCAAGGGGCTCTTTCCTGGGCTAAGACTTGATTCTATTATAGTTTAAATTTATATCCGAGGACTCTTTTAAGAATAGACACTGTTCCCTTTATGGCTGCTATTTGTATTTCCTTATAGCTTGGTTTTCCAGGGATTGCTTCTAAGTATTTTTGAAGGTTCTTTTTTATTAGGCCAGTTGCACCTGTCACAACTGGTATGATGTTTATTTCTTTCAGAGACCATGTTGCTTTTTAGATCATTTTTTTAGGTCCTGATATTTTGTTATCTTTCCCCTATGCTCTATTAAGGCCAAATTCGTTTGGAGCTGTGACGTCGATAATGAGTGCAGTTCTTTCAGGCTTGTCCCATATTACAATATCTGGCTTGATGGTCTTGTCTTTTATGTATCTGCCTGTCTGTATGTCTTTGTCATAGAACACTGTCACTTTGTGTCACAGTAAAGTTTAAAAACAACCCGTTGGGTATAATAACTACCACTCTTTGGTCATCATAAACAAACATATGGTATTTCACTATTCTTCAAGATTCCCACCTGTTTTTTTTTTTTTTTGTTCATTTCCCGCACCACTTTTCACACCGGTAACCCACATTGCTATAGCCTTCTAATACACTTATTTTTATTTACCAGCAATGTTTCAAGCAAACTACCTGTCACTTTTATTAAAAAACTTTTTTAAATCATTTAACAGTTCAGTAAATATACAGGTATATATTTATAACGTCTGAATTTATATATATATATACTAGCAAAAATACCCGTTGTTGACTGGGTTCAAAAACAGCCTACAGAAAATGGACTCTGATTTATGAATATACAATATATTTCTCTCTACACAATCTCTACCTTCGACCAACAAACTCTGTTGAACGACATCATGGCATGTAAGAAAAAAAAAAAAGAAAATATATATTGTATTGTTTAAAAAGAAAATTCCTGATGAAGGCTTTATAAGCCGAAAATTTGAAACTTTAAATTAATAAATTTCTGTTTATTTAAAAAAAATACAGATACGCACGTGGTCGTTCTTTCTAACCTCATATTTTGAATTCCGTTTTCTCCGTGCTTCTAAAAAGTGGATTACTACTAAACTAGCCATTTGCGCATGGGCAGCGCTTACAACTGGACTGACAATACACACTCTCTACCTTCGACCAACAAACTCTGCCAAACGACATCATGACACGTAAGAAAAGAAAAAAATATGTTGTATTGT
The DNA here is from genome assembly GCF_053919585.1 of Euprymna scolopes. NCBI lineage: Eukaryota > Metazoa > Mollusca > Cephalopoda > Sepiida > Sepiolidae > Euprymna > Euprymna scolopes. The sequence continues at coordinate 105,563,521 of NC_136505.1, forward strand.
TTAAAAAGAAAATTCCTGATGAAGGCTTTATAAGCCGAAAATTTGAAACTTTAAATAAATAAATTTTTGTTTATTTAAAAAAAAATACAGATACGAACGTGGTCGTTCTTTCTAACCTCATATTTTGAATATATATATATATATATATATATAGTTGCTCTTCAATTGCATTGAGCACTCTCTTCAGGTTTTTACTAATTAGCATTTCTCTCTCTATATATATATATTTCTGTAGAAATACATTTTCTTATAATACATACCAATCCTTATTTAAGAAGTTCAAAAAAATTCAAAATGGCATAATGTAAACATATTAGAAGATACTGACAGTTTCTCTTCCAATTTTTGGATTTTAATCATGTCAAATCACACTTTATCTCCTTTTGACGGATTGATTGTTGCTATTTCTTCTGATGAGTTAAAGGCATAATAGATTCACTGATTGATATAATAATTAGTGGTTGATTCTGCACTACGAAACAGATACTGTCAAGAATTGTAAATGTCAACTGAATTAAAGGAATAAATTATAAGATGGTCAACATCACGAACTTTGGAATATAGTTTTTGTCATTTATTCATTATATATATGTGTGTGTGTGTATGTATATATATATATATATATATATATATATATATATATATATATATATATATATAAGTGAACGTGGCTCTGTCTGTCTGTGTACATTTCCCTACGCAATAACTTTGTCAATTTTTAGTCTACAGACTCGAAATTTGATATACAGGATACTGAGATTTGGGAAAATCGATGTGATCAGTTTTTGGCCAGAAATTTGGCGATTAAGGGGTCAAAGTTAAATGATTTGACTTTTGAGAACTCTACCAAACTCCTCTGACAATTTTGGGTCTACACACTTGAAATTTTAGATATAGGTTCCTTGGACATGGATCTAACTTAATAACTGGATTTGAGCCCAAAACAATACATTTTAAGGGGGTCATAATAGGGGTCAAAGTTTTTAAAAAATTGACCTCTGCGGTCTCTTCCAAATTACTCAGACAATTTCTGGTCTAAATATTTTAAATTTTACATAAAGGGTATTCAGAGATAGGGCAAGCTTTTTCATCAGTTTGGGTCGAAAATTTTTAGTTACCAATATATAAATGTATGTATGTATGTTTGCACGTCTGCCTAAAACTTTCAATAGAGGCGACGGATTTTACCAAGATCAGTATCGTTTTAAAGTTCGACCTTTCAGGCGACAAATATCGACAAATTGGCTTAAAACATTAATATCTTCCCCTTCAACTAGGCACTTTTCTACAGGGGCTGGTCACTTTTTTTGCCGATATTTTTTAAAGTTATCCTCTCCTTTAGATTGTCTAGCCTTAATTTTAAAAAATGTCACTTCCGGTTTGGCGGTGGTCGTAACAGCATAAACGTTAGGTTTTACCCCCGTTCTTTTCCTCCTTTGCAGTAAGGGTTTGAGCCTGCCTTCCTACTACCATTTATTATTATTTTTTTTTTCAACATACACATCCAAACACCCGGGCAACGCCGGGCTGAAATGCTAGTGTATATATATATATATATTTGAAAGTGTCTGAGATAGCAATTAACGGATAAGCATAAAAGAAAAAAACATTTCCAAAAAGTGATATTACTCAGCTGCATGTTGTTTGATAAGATAATTCTATTTCACTTCAAACAACTCAAGATGCAATCAATACATCCCTGAGCTCATTAGATTAATACCTATAAGAGAAAGGAGAAGCAAATTGGAGCCTAAGAAAGGGTTTTATAGCTGGTGAAATCAATAGCTTCCAGCATTTTAAATTAGGGTTTGATGCTAAATAGATTTCCTTCTCTCCTTTTAATATATTTTAGATGGTAGCGTTTTCTGTTCAATACAATGATCTGAATAATAAAAAGATAACATTTTTGCAGGAAAACAAAAATCAATGTTGTAAAAAAGTTTTTAAAATGACGCGAGACGTACATTGATTTTCGAGGTGTGAAAAAATTTATTTTGAAAGAAATAGGTTTTCTTACACACACACACACACACACGCACACACATAATGCCTACTGGAGAGAACTTGAATGCCTACTAGACACTATCCTCGAGTGTCTAAGGTCTCTCGGTACAGAGGTTTGTCAGAACAACCTGGCATGAGGATACTTTTTCCATAGAAGTAAACCCTGACCAAATATTAAAAATCACATAGTATTCGCAGCCCAAATAAGATCTCCTCACTATGGCTAACCCATATTAGCTTTTACGAGGAATGGTGCACCTTCTCCAAGTGATGTTACCTCAAGTAATAGCACGAAGCTGGATACTCCACCAGACTAGATAAATTCTCATACTGGAATCTAGTAAGACCAAGAGACCAAAACGAAAGATATATTGCAACATATGAAAATGGTTAATTGGGGAGAGGAAAATTATGTTCTGAACTTCTTTACTAACTCAGTGTTTGAGAGATAAAGAACTTAAATGGAACATTCGAATATCTATGTATCTCATATAGAGTTCAAGTGTTTCCCAGCTAGGCGGGCCCTGTATTTCTGAGAACTTCGACTGAAGAAAAATAAAATAAATCCATGGAACACACACACACACATATATATATGTAGTGAATAAATGACAAAAAAACTATTTATTCACTATATTGCTCTGTAGTTACATTGAGCTTCTTAAATAAGGATTGGTATATATTATAAAAAATATTTCTACAGAAATATATTTTTTATAATATATAAATTAAAATACGTATTATATATGTTTGAAGCCAAAACAACATATTTTATTTAATTCAAACTCAACCAGCGCTTCTAAGGAACAAAAATTTTAACTCACATATATAAAGTTATAAAATTATATGACAATTAAGCTTAATTGCCATATATATTTTTATAACTTACTACCTAGCTCTACCTATGCATTGAGCACTGTTGATTGGTTGGTTGTTTTTGTTTTACGGCATATCAACCTTTTTCAGGTTATTTAATGCCGAATCTAGTTATTTTGAGGAACGATTTTTAATGGAGTATATTTTTTTTTTAAGTCAGATTCTATTTAACCCATAGTTGGGACCCTAAAAGGTACTACCACTCCGGGTCAGAGTGGACCTGGGAGCAATGGCAATTAAAGGGTGGCTCCACACTCCCTAAAGCCCGCAAGGTGGGGCCTCACCATCGGATATAGTTTTAGGTCATATCCAGGACCGAGCACCGAGCACTGTTGAAGTAAATACTTAAAGTTTACGCATAAAATAATACTTTCGTATATTAATTTCTGTAATTAAATGAAGTAGCCATATATATATATATATATATATATATATATATATATATATATATATATATATATATATATATGTTTACCGTTTTTTGGGGAAAGAATTCCAACAAAGTGCTCGATTACAAAGAAATACCTTTTTTCGATATAAGAGCTTAATATTTATTTATTTAAATGCACAGAAGGTCAGAAAAATATTGGTACCGTCGGTTTCAAGCCTAACATAAGGGCGACCAGTTAATGGTAAATAATGTTAAGCTCTCGTCAGCCATGTTGTTTCTCTTGTGAAACAACATGGCTGACGAGAGCCTAACATTATTTACGATTTACCATTAATTGGTCGCCCTTATGTTAGGCTTGAAACCGACGGTACCAATGTTTTTCTGACCTTCTGTGCATTTAAATAAATAAATATATACACACACACATATATATATATATATATATATATATATATATATATATATATATATATGTATATATTTTGGTAACTTCTGCATACACCTTATACGAAACTAATGTTATTGACTAATCGGATAATGTAGAAATAAACAAGTCTGCAGATTGTGACTAGTGATAAAATTTAGGGTCACTGGAATTCGACCGATTTTAACGAATTTGTATAGAATGACGGTCTTTTGATAAGAATTTATGACACAGTTTTTTTTTTTTTTCTGAAGTTTTGTGTAGTGATATAATTTCTATTATTATTATTTTTCTTTTTACTTGGGAGTCACCACTTATCAAGGCCCGATTACCACTCGAGGATAAGGGTGAATGAATGTAAGGTGATAGTATAGTAATCATTAATGGTGTAAACTAGGTAGAATTTGATTATTTATGGGTACGGCTCAACAAGAATTTGCTTACATTGGATTTGTATTCAACTGGGAAGCAGGCGAGCAGTTCTGGGAAAGAAACCTTGTTCATGGAATCTGCATTTAGATTTAGGCACGGATAGAGAATAGAAAAAATCGTATATATTGGTTGTAGCTAGTTAAGTGTTTTTGTGAAAGTTTCACAAGAGGGGACCTTGATCGGAGTTCAGTTGAGCACCTTCCATGAAAAATTTGGATTATTCTAAACATTGAGCTTTATTTTCACAAAGTTTCGGTTTATCTGACCTCCGACCTTCTCCAGATGTATCATTATTTTATTTAATCCATGGAAGTAGCATGTCCTCATTCTATCAGCCATGACAGGATAGAAGTCTTAAGTAACATGCAAATATATTCTTAATATTATATATATATATATATGTGTGTGTGTGTATATATATATATATATATATATATATATATATATGCAAATATATTCTTAATATCGCCCATAACGAAGATCGAACATTCAACCAGTCACTCTGAACTGATTTTTATTCAGTATTTTATTTGTTATGCCAAGGGGCATTGCAGAAAGATTTTAGAGTTCAGCAAAATATACCTGAAGAAGGTCGGGAGTTAGGTCGGTCAAAACGTGAGAAGAATACTCAAGTTGAGAACAGTAGTCTAAATTATCCAAATATGAAGTGCCTTCAATAAGTTTCCAGATTTCTTTAAAAATTCACTATACTATTGCTATACATCTTACGAGATGACTGATCTTTATGATTTAAGGTTCAAATGAACAGCTACAGCAGGAATTCGAATACACCCTAATAAAGCTTGATTGCCACAGCTGGTGAATTTCAAAGATGCAATCTGCAATGTGAGGACATTTTAGAAGAATGACATGCAAGAGATGCTGTTTAAAACGTGGTTAAAAAAATTCCACAAAAACATATGGAATGCTTCAGACTGCTTTTGGACCATCTTGCACGAATCGGGCATCAATGTTTGAATCGTATAAAAGATTCAAAGAATGAATTACCAAAACCTTTCAATATTACGTGCATTAATTTTTAAGGGATACAATTTAAATGAAAATTATATCTTACGAGGTGCTTTCAGTAAGTTTCCAGACTTTTTTGTACAAGCATTTAAAATTGTCATAGACTCTTGAAAATTCAGTATGTTATTGCTATACATCTTATGAGATGACTGACCAATTTTTATGATTTCAGGTTCAAATGAACAGTTACAGCAGAAACTGGAATACACCCTACTAAAGCCTGTTTGTCACAGCTGGTGAATTTAAAAAGTGCAAACTGGACGTGAGGATGCAATAAAATTCTGTTTGAAACGTATGGAATACTTCAGACTGCCTTTGGACCATATTGCATGAATCGAGCATCAGTTTTTGAGTGGCATAAGAGATTCAAGGAAAGGCAGAGAGTCAGTGTGGGATGAGTAAGGAAGTCAGAACACCATAAAAACAAAAGATGCGTCCATTCAATCTGTCCTTGAGATTATTTAATCTGTTCATAAGATGCGTCCATTCAATTAGTGTGTTTAACGATTAAAAACTAATTTCAAACTTAAGCATGACAGATAAATGGATTAACCAGCGAATAGAACGATTCTCATAAAGAGATGATTGAATAAAAAAATTTAAACTTTTGCATGACAGACCGATGTTAAACGTATTTATAGTTAAGCATGACAGACTGACATTAATCTATATTATACTAGCGTGAGGGCGTCTGGCTTTGCCCGGTCGTAAAATACGTTTGAATATGATATTTTAATTTGTCAAGATTTCTGATATATTATTATAGAGTCGTGATTTCAAAAGTAAAAAAAGAAAGTATTTAGGTGTTATCAGTTAGAATCAAACCAAAAGCAAAACTGTAGCATTCAAAGCTGGTGACGTTACCACTGTATCACGTGACACGCATATGAACTGATTAAAAATAAACTTAGATGAATGTACAAAATGTATGACGATTTTTTTTTCAATTTTGACCCCCTTTTTGACTCCCTTAAAAATTATTTTAACTGGCTAAAGACCCATAAAAGAATGGCCCATAAAAAATCCAATCATTTGAGGCCTCTAGCGCTGCTCTGCAATTTTTAGTTTCGGCAAGGATAGAGTTTGAAAATATGGAGACAGACAGACGGACAGACATAGTAAATTTTATGAATTAGATTTCTCGTAGTCTGTCTGTTCCACTTTTTCTCGTAAATTACTGAGGTGATCTGGCTAAAATATGGTATGTGTCTTTGTTATGATAAGATGCAGTGGACTTAATATTTCCTACCGTCAATATTTGCAACAGAAAGATGAAACTTTCAGGTGACGAGTGCATAAGTTCAGTCATCATAACAATGCAATTTGCAATCCTCTCTGATGGATTCGGGTGGGATAAAAAAATAAGCGGCATTATGTTTCATTAGGAATTTCACGACACCGTTCAAATTTTCCACCATTTTTTATTTTCTAATCTTCAGTTACCGATTCCGATTATCTGTTGCGGGGGGGGGGGTAATTGAAAACAAAGACTAATACCAAGATCTAACAACCTTTCCCAAGGAAAATATTATAACGAATACAAAAGGTGGAAATTGGGGACGAGAGAAGAAGTCTCTTATATCTGAATCACACTGTTTTATGGATTCACAGTGGATATCCACAAACAGTGAATGTGATGTCTTCATTTCAGAAATTAAAAGCAAAAAATGCCATAAATAATAATGTGGGGTTCATAGAGCAGAATCATTCTCATTACTTCCCGGGCAACGCCGAGATGCAAGCTATTATCTATATTATATTTCTTTTAGTTTGTCGGTTTGTCCATTCCACTTTTTCTCGGAAACTACAGGTCTGATCTGGTTGAAAATTGATATCTGCCTTTGTTATGAAAAGGTGCAGCGAACTAAGTAATATGGTATTCATTCGATACACAGTTAGGGATTAATAGAGACTAGCGGGACTTGTGGAAATTCCACAGGAGACTCGTTCATATATTGATGTTTGCATTCTGTATGTGTTCAGTGTAAATGGAGACGCTCTGATATTATTGTAGCTCTTTTGTTAAAACTGCAAAAGTATTTATCTAAGCCAGCACGAACGCTCGGCAAAGCCCGGTCGTAAAGTGCGCTTAAATATGATATTTTAATTCTTGCAGATTTCGTATATATTATTATATAGATAATGTTCTATCGATTTTTATATGTTATAAAGTTATTTCAAAAATAAAAAAATATATCCATATCACTTGGGTTCATTAGCTTGAATCGAAAACAAAATAGAAACTTTTGAAATAAATATATATATATATATATATATATATAAATATATATATATATATATATATATATTTGGGGTTTTTTATATTCAAAAGTAATGGACTAATGAATTCAACGAGGTTGTTAGATAGTGCTCAATAAAAAGAGCTGATAATACTTGTTTATTGTGATATAAACATGCTCACATCCCGCTGCTACAAATAGCCACTTGTTTCAATCAAACAACAGATATCATCAGGTAGCGACTTGACTATTCAAAAGTTCAATGAATAACCTTATTCATTATTCATTGAACTTTTGAATAGTCAAGTCGCTGCCTGATGATATCTGTTGTTTGATTGAAACAAATGGCTATTTGTAGCAGCGGGATGTGAGCATGTTTATATAACAATAAACAAGTATATATATATATATATATAGGGCGCTTAATTTTACCGGCAAATCTTTAACCCCATCTACACAGGACCTCCTTCAACACGATTAGTCATCTTTTTTGTAACCTTGAACTCTGAATGAACTTTCCACACATTTATATCTTATGTTTTTAAGTTTTGTGACCACAAATTATAAATCCTGAAGTTTCAATCGATGCAGCTACCAGCAAATACATAAAGATATTTCGCTAATAATTTTTTCCTCTGATGAGAAGAAATAGCATTCTTTGAAACTTTGCAGATTAAGGAGCACCCAACTTTAGAGTATTCTGCGGAATAATAAAAACTGTTTGTATAACTATTTTGCAACTTTGTTCTTATATATATATTTTTTTTTTCTTGAGTTCCTCGAGCCATAATCGAAACCAAAACTTATGAAGAATTCTGGTTAAAATTATACATAAAAAAAAAAAAAAATTGAAAAAAAAGATGATTTAAGTGCCTTCAGCTATAGTCAAAACCGAAACCAAAACTTATGAAGAATTCTTGGTAAAATTATTTATGACAAGAAATAGAGGAACATAACAATTAAACAACCCGGATGTAAGCGTGACACACAAAAGAACACACACGCTATCGTATTGATATATAGATTAGTATTCAATATAAAAAATGAGCACATACTTAACCATACTTAACCATTAATTTGACAAAGCACTCATTCTAAATCAACAGGCTATAACTTTTTCCCGTTTTTAACGGACTCAGAAGTTTAGTTCAATTTCTATTTAAGCATGAAAGACCAACGTTAATTGTATTTATGCTTAGGTATAACAGACGCTAATCTTACAATTCATTGTGACAGACTGACGTTTGTCCTATATCTATTTAAGTGTGACAGACTGACGTTTGTCCTATTTATATTTAAGCGTGACAGACCTATATTAACCCTATTTATATTTGAGCATGACAGACCAACGTTACCTTTATTTATATTTACGTGTAACAGAGATTTATGCAATTTATAATTCAATGTGACAGATGTTTATTCTGTTTATATTCGGGTGTGACAGACCAACGAAAATGCTACTTCTAACTAGCACAACCTCTTGTAGAAATGTTTGGATGAATCTAAAAACAGGATTCTTAAGATGCGTCCATTCCATTTATAGATGAAAATATTATTCTACATCATAGATAGAGAAGTCAGATACATCCTATGATGACGTACTGCTGCACGTCTCGCAAGGTGCCACTAAGACGATTCTTCTTTTTCTTTTTTTTGCCTTGACAGAGTTCAAACAGACTTTGTAACAGTGATGGGACGATCCCAATGTTTTTCTTGATTCTGATTCCGTACTAAATTCCCAAATTTCGATTCTGTATAAATCTCTAAAGATTTTTCTATAAAATAGTTATTTTGTACTGATAACCATAAAAACACATCTTAAATGGGCATTAATTTTTTTCAAGAGTAAAAAATTTTGGACAAACATTAGTTATGGTAAAAGTGAATTTTTTTTGCCATAACGGATTTTCTGGAATAACTCTAGCCCCCCCCCCCTCCAGGGGGCATTATAGGCGTCAAATTGCCTCCAAATCTTTCATCCGTTCATTTGTTTGCACTTTTCTCACAAACCATGCCTTGGATTTAAAAATTTTGCGTAAACATTAGTCATGGTGAAAGTAAATTTTTCACCTATAGAAGGGGACCCCACATGCTTAGCTTGTTTTATAAGAATTTACTCTAATTAATAATTTAACAACTAAACAATACTGCAAGTTTAAAAAATACATTTAAAAACAAAAAGAAAATATTTTGAAAGAAAAATTCTATATTTAAAAAAAAAAAATAAAAGATAAAGCACTCCTGGGCAACGTCGGGTACATACAGCTCGTATTTCGTAAAAATGTGACAGATTTAGTATCAACAATTTCAAATCAACCTCTTAAAATATCTTATCGACTTTTGCATCTTAATATTAATGGCTTTGAAGAACCGTGATCTAAACCCTTCAGATATTTCTTCTGGTTGATTAGTATTTGTACGGCCATAAAATCAAAATGGCTGCCAAAGATTGATCGCCACTCGGATATCATTTTCAGTTTAGAATCACCCACTTTGTGTGCTGAGTGTTCTGTAACAAATGTTAACAGATAATCAAACTTTAAATGCTATTAGCTTGATTAATAATTTATTTTCAGCAGTTTTTCTAAAACAATTTGAAAATCTGAAAATTTATCTGAATTTAGATTGAACCATCCAAAAAATGATAGCATTTAGATCAAATAATGTAGACAGCATATATACACTTCCTATCAATTATACTAAAGTAGAAAATACATTTTTACTCCTAATGAAATGAATGTCAGAGAGAAGGCGAAACTTGGGAGAGTAGACCTCCTAGAATTGCACATGACTAATATCATAACAAAACCAACAAGGAAATGATCTACACTCTGTTGATTTTGGTGCCGCGTGAAAAAGGGGAAAATGAAATGGTGCAGCCATGTTACATGCTCTGGATATCTGGTTTTCTATATGCGTGTGAGTCGTGGAACTTTACTAAGAGAAGAGTATGCAAGCCACAAGAATATGCGTGAAAGATTGTCTATATTTTATACAAATACCACTTTATAAATTAGGAACTGAAGACAAAGAAGAACCATTTGAAGATCTACTGGTCATTGAAAGATTTACTAACCATTTGAAGATCTACTGGTCATTCGAAGATTTACTGACCATTTGAATATCTACTGGTCATTCAAAAATTTACTGACCATTTGAAGATCTACTGGTCATTCAAAGATTTACTGACCATTTGAAGATCTACTTGTCATTCGAAGATTTACTGACCATTTGAATATCTACTTGTCATTCGAAGATTTACTGACCATTTGAATATCTACTTGTCATTCGAAGATTTACTGACCATTTGAAGATCTACTGGTCATTCAAAGATTTACTGACCATTTGAATATCTACTTGTCATTCAAAGATTTACTGACCATTTGAAGATCTACTTGTCATTCGAAGATTTACTGACCATTTGAATATCTACTTGTCATTCGAAGATTTACTGACCATTTGAAGATCTACTTGTCATTCGAAGATTTACTGACTATTCGAAGATCTATTGACAATTTTAAGGTCTACTAACCATTCAAAGATTTACTGACCATTTGAAGATCCACTGGCCATTTAATACTGGTCATTTGAAGATTTACTGACTATCTGAATATCTACTGGTCATTCGAAGACTTCATGACCATTTGAAGATGTACTGATCATTCGAAGATTTACTGACCATTTGTATATTTACTGACCTTCAAAAGGTCAGTACTGGACAAGAGGTACTGGACAATTGAAGATGTACTGGTGATTCGAAGATGTACTGACCATTTGACTATCTACTGACCATTTGAATATCTTCTGATTATTCAAAGATCTACTGACCAATAGAAGATCTACTGGTAATTTGAATATCTACTGCCCATTCGAAGATTTACTGAGCATTTGAAGATTTACTGACCAATTGTGAAGATGAGGAAAATGATATAGTAAGACCATGGCACACGATCATGTCTCTCAAAGACAATCCTGCGAGGAACAGTACAGGAAGGAAGAAGGAATGGCAGACAGATGAGATTATGGAGATATCCAATAAATTGATCCTTGTCTCCTCAAATGGCACTGAAGGTCAGTTGATCTATTATAAAGTACACGCACAAAAAAAAAAATCAAATGAACAAACATATCGAAGGCCACAGAAAAAAAAAACACGTTTGATTTTTCTTTCTATCGTTTTAATTAAGAACAGAGAAGAAATAAAAAATGTACAAGTTTTTCCTTATTTGATTAGAAGCAGGTTTTTAGGGGTTTTGTTTTTCACTCAAAGAAAATCTTGCTGATGTTCTCAGATAGGTGATCATTTGGGAATACAAGGCGCTGTATGCAGGATTACGTCAACGACATCTCCCATGAACTGCAATAACCTAACATTGTCGTTTCCCTTGATGGGGATATACAAGCAACTGGGGACTGCTTGTGAATTTGATATTCCCATGAAACTTTCTTCTTTGGAGTCAGTCGTTTCGATACAGTACAATAAAGACGGGTTTTTGTTAAGTTGGATTTGATGAAATGATATAGATTGATGTGGAAGTCACCATGGAATTTCCATAGTGTCATCCAGTTATATACTTGTTCTGTTGAGAAAGTATTTTAAAGGCGATATATGTTGTTCAGTGGAGTTCTGTTGCCACATCTGGAGAGGAGGAGCTGTTCGATGCACCTATCTTGCCTTGACAGAGTTTAAAATCGGCTTCGAATATCAGTAGGTGATGCTCTTTTTCCCTCCCTGCAACCTCTTTCTTGCAGAAGAGGCCTTGCAAGTCTGTCTCTGTTCTATCGTTATTTCCATAAGTGCTCGTCTAAGCTTCAATCTATGCTCCTCTCCCCCTCCAAAACTTTCACAAGTACTCGTCTAGCTACAACCACTATCAACAATTTTCTACCACTCTCTATCAATTCCTAAATCAAAACGCGAATGCCATGAACAAAGTTTCTTTCCTAGAACTGTCCATATGTGGAACTCTGTTCGACTGACCTGCTTTCCAGCTGACTATAACATGGTCGTTTTCAAGCCCAATGTAAACAAGTTCTTGTTGAGCAGCAACCGTAATCAAACACTATCCAATTTCCACCACTGACGATCACTACGCTGTTACCTCACTGACCACCTAACATTCATTAATCCTTAGTCTTGAGTGGCTTTTGGGCATTGACAAAAAAGTACCACTCAGACCATTTATTAATTTTCGCTGCTTTCTTTGGTGACTGCATAACTCTACTTTATGTTTAAAGTAGAAGGGTAGACTGGGCTCCATGCTGTTAATTCCTCATGTTTACTTTTCAATTAATGTGTGTCGGTCGGCACTAACCCTATTTGGGTTTAACTGGCTTCCTCCGAAGGAGGAAGTTTCATGGGAGTATGAAATTCACAAGCAGTCCCCAACTGCATGTATATCCTCATTAGGGGAGATGACGATGTTAGGTTTTTGCAACTCTTGCAGGGAGGTGTCTACGTCCTCCTACATACAGCACCTGGAATTCCCAAATTAGTCACCCATTATAGTAATAACCAGGTTCAACGTTGCTTAACTTCGGTGATCTGACAGGAACCAGTGCTTCAATGTGATTATGCTGTACATGTTCAATTAATGTCAGGCATTAGAGTCAACTAGGTGCCTGATGATCGCTGATGACATGACACTACAATAAAATTTTAAGCTAAGTACAATTTTCACTTATTATTAATATTTTTATATAATCGCATGAAGGCTCTTTCATCAAGAGGAGGACGCCCATCTTGATTATATGAAGACGAGCTGAGCACATGATTTTGTTTTAAGTGTATTGTCGTTCATAAATTCTTGAGAAATGACTTTTACTAACTTTATTGCAGAGCACTTAATCATTTGTCAAGAGAAGATAAAATGTAAAGCACCGTTTTTTTTGTTTTTTTTTTCTATTCCGTATAAAATCTTTTGCATTTTTCTCATGTTCTTTTTTTCTTTTCTTTTTTTTTTCTTTCTCTTGAAATATCTGTCAAGTTGATTGAATAAAAAGGTAAAAGTCTACTGGTTGACATGAGTTGACATTCTTTTTCTGTGGTATCTGACATGGATTAGGCGAAGGCACACACACACACACACACACACACACACACACACAATGGTTGTATAGATTGGTTTCCTAGAAGTAAATCCAATGAAAGCTGTATGATTATATATATATATAACTACTTAATTTACTCACATAAAATTAATATACGAAAATATAAATTCATGCGTAAACCTTAAGTATTTACTTCAAAAGTGCTCAATACGTAGGTAGAGCTAGCTAGTAAGATAAAATGTATATGGCGATTAAGCTACACTGAATATTCTGCGTTTCATCCACTCTAGGACTCTTCAGGCTTATGCGCATAAGCCTGAAGAGTATTAGAGTGGATGAAATGTGGAATATTCAGTGTAGTTTAATCACCATATACATTTTATAACTTACTATATATATATATAAATATATATATATATATATAAATATATATAAATATATATATATATATATATATATATATATATGCTGCTTCAGTCTCTGACAGACTATGGATATCCACATAAGGGTGCCTATGCATAAAATTCTTGTGGCAGCAGGTGCACAATCTCCAACCACACCCCTCCTGAGTCAACATTGTTAAATACCAGTGGCAAGTGAAGTGTATGTACAGGACGATTTGAAACAAATGCCGAGATAAGCGGAGATCACAACCACCAAGCACCAAAAATTCCCAAATGGTCACCCATCTAGTATTAACCAGGCTCAACATTGCTTAACTTTGATGATCTGACGAGAACCGGTGTGTCAACGCGATTACGCCGTATATCGTATGATTAATAAAGAATGCTCAATGGAGGATAGAGCTGGTATATGGTCTGTTTATTATTCAAACATTATTGGTTACACATGTGCATATATGTTTCAGTGGAATCCTAATTCAAGGAGACCTCTCCATCAGACCAAAATATATCGCTCCTTTTTTTTTTTTTTGGTCTGACGAAGTAGTCTCCCTGAATTCGGATTCAACTGAAACATGTATGCACATATGTAACCAATAATGTTTGTATAATAAATATACTAGATAAATGAGGAAGAGTATAAAAAGCGGGGAACTGGGTGTTAAATGATAGACAAATGAACGAGGGTCTTGTAAAGCTTATTTTTATAATATACTAGCAGGCCACCCAGCGTTGCCCAGTCGTAAAAGACACATAAATATTATATTTTAATTAATACAGAATTCTTATTATAAGAAATACCGTAGATATTAAATATAATGTTAAATTCCTTTAAAAAAAAATGAAGTAAAAAATGGAAAGAAGCTGAGACATGTATATGCGAGTATTGTTTTTTTTTTTTCTTTTTACACAGGCATCACCACATTATCAAGGTCAAGAGGCCACTCAAGGATAAGGGTTAAAGAGTGTACAGTAGAAATTGGAAAATATAGTAATCATTAGTAATGAAAATTCAGTAAATTTGATAACTTATATGGAACGGCTCATCAAGAACTTATTTACGTTAGACTTGAACACAACCATATTATAGTCAACCGGAAAGCAGGAAAACGGAAGACAATTCCACAGGCGTGCAGTTCTAAGAAAGAAGCTTTGTTCATGGAATCTACGTTTAGGTTTAGGCACAGATAAAGAATGGGGGGAATTATTGATAGTGTTTTCAGTTAGACGAGTGTTTCTTGTGAAAGTTTGGTGAGGGGGGGGGACCATAGACTGAAGCTCAGTCGAACACTTTCCATGAAAATAACGATACATCAGAGACAAACTCGCAACATCTCTTCTTTGAGATAGAGGTTGCAGGGAAGAGAAAAGGACATCTCCTACGAGGCTACAAGGTCTATTTTGAACTCTACAAGTCTTTTCTAGCAGCTCCTGCCCAGATGTGGCAACAGTACTCCATCCTTGGACGTACCTGGCTCTTATATAGAGAATTGCATCATCAGTGAGATATCTACCGGATCGATAGAAAGATCCCACCATTTTTCCAGCGGCCTTGGCAACAGATTTGATGTATGTGTTCCATTTAAGATCAGGAGCAATGGTCAAGCCCAGAAGCTTGTCAAAACTTGAGGCCTCCTGAAGACGAGAGCCATTCATTTCAATTGATGCCAGATGTGGATCAGAATGTTGATGATGTAAAGAGAGAAGCTTGGTTTTAGATGCATTAAAAGTAACCAGCCACTCCTTTCCCCATTGTACTACGTGCTCAAGATCCTAAACAGTTCACTTTTTGTAAGTAAACAAAAAGTACTCGAGATGAAATCGAAACCAAAACCTAAAGACAGTGATTCAAGTATGATAACCATTAGACCAGCTTGACATGATCGTTAAAAACTTTTTTCAAACCAACTTATACTTAACATAAGGAAGCTGTCATGTTTCACGACCGCACATGCACAGCTGTGAAATTGTTGAAAACAAATAAAAATCCAATGACTCCTATCTACCATTTTTTAAAAAAATTTTGACCCCTTAGCAGACATACAAACATACATACTATATCTCAGTGCCACAGTTGCTAGCACACACTACAGCATGCCCGGGTGGCGATTTGGCAATAAGCGTAGTGATACACAGAAATGCAATCCCAGAATTCTCTTTCTAGATCGATCTCTTTTCATCCGGACAGCATAGGGTGAGCACGCATGTTTCTGTCTCTCCGTGAACGAGAGGGGGCGACCCCCTCTCCCTCAGCACTAGTTAAGCATAGTTAGTTTAATACTTGTAGGATATGTAAAGTGTAAATTGTTTTTGTAATATATATTTTTGTAAAAGAAATACTTAATTATGTTTCATAAATATTACGATTGTGTCGTGTTGTGTGTGTTTTTTTTTTTTTGTGTCTGTCTGTCATGAATGCCTTCATCAAACAACGAAGCGGTCCGGAGAACGAAGAAAGAAAATTCCAACCAGAATGCCACCAGGGTGAAGAGGTCATCTTAAGAAAATAAAGGAGCCACACTCACATCCAACGTCTCAGGTATGATTTTCTTCTTGATACACAGACCCTAATGACTGGCCTTCTTCACATCTTCACGAGACCGTTTCTAAGACAATTAGTGTAACACGTGAAGCTAGTTACATGCTAGTGACCGGTTGATCGTGTTATAGGGGTACCACATCTCAGAACTTTTTATATACTCCCAAGACTATAATATCTACGATTTACGGAAGGAGGTCTGTACAAAATTTTAGGCAGATCGGCCCAATAGTTTTCAAGAAAAAGTGTCACAGACACTGAGAGTCAGACAGGCAAAGAGAAATATAATATAGATAATCCTAACTAAACATTTACCTTTGACAACTTTATTTGGCATGAAATGACCTGCAGATGGTTGATGTGGCAAAACTCAAACAAATCTAAGCCTAAAGCCGTCCAACATATGTCATCATGCAATTCGGTGGTAATCCGAATAGAACATTGATTCTGTCTATTGGCATGAGTTTCTGCAATCTTTTTTTAGAATCTGGTTCTTACAGGAGGGATACAGTGAAGGTTGTCAACATACGTAGTGAAAATAGTGCTGTGGCACTGGCAGGATTTGAACTTGGCATGCCCGAGTTGTTTGTTTATGTCTGTATCCACTTCAATCACTTCCCCTTTTTTTTTTTTTTTTTTTGTCAAAAAAAAAATTAATTCAATGGTGTAAACTATTTTTGAATTAACAGACCTTTTAGATGCTAGACAGTCTGTGTGAAATCATCCGGAAACTAGTGACGCCATTCCAAATCTACGGATGCTGCTCTCCTCCGTCTGACCAGCAGACCGTGTAGATTTGTATGATTTTTAACGTGATTCCAAAAATATGTCCGGTTTTTACAAAATATATTTTTGTTTTCAATGTTATTCTAGTTATATTAGGCAGCTTGATAACATTTTTTGCATAACCTCATCTAAAACTTTGCTTAACACCTGGTTGTCTCGTAGTGCACAACTTTGAAGCGAATACTCCAAACTAGTGAGAAAGGAGAGTCTGTGCTTAGCAATTTTTCAAACACTCTTCTGTGTTATTGCAAAACATGTTTTTTTTTTCCTCCTCAGGTGTGTGTAATATACCTGTGAGCACCGGTGGTGCCCAGGAATAAACGAGGACTCCTGTGTATTTCTACCCCCAGACCTGAATTGATTTTTTTCTTTTTAACTAGCTATACCTCTCTGGTGTGCATGTATTTACAACTTTTTTTCTTCTTTTTCCAAACTATGCAGTTTTCTTTATTTCTTTTTTTTTTTTTTTTTTTTTTTTTTTTTCCAAAACAATCTTTGGACAATTAAAGTGAAATAACTCTGTATCAACGAATACAGTGTTATATCCATGTACGAGGGGCGTGCAATAAGTAATGCCTCTGACCCACTTCCAGTTGTCTGATCTAGCTGAAATTTTGCATGTGCAATGATTTATATCTCTACGGGTTATGTGGCAAAGTATTTAATGAAACTACAAGCAAGCCATAGAGCTTACTTGGTAAAAGTTAATAAAAACAGTGAAGCAGAGAGAATGGGAAAAAAATGATTTCACGTGGATGGATGGTCCAGTGAAGAGTAGAATATCCAATAACGGTAAAATCCAATCTTATTATAAGCTCTATTTCCTATTTGGTTTTATTGAGCTTTTACATCTGGTTAAGATTACTTTATAAATATTAAGTCCTTAATATTTATAATATATTTTAAGTTTGCTATTATCTTGGTAAACGTAATCATAAGTCTTATTTCATTATATATATATATATATATATATATATATATATATATATATATATATATATATATATATACTTACTCCTATAATTTTATTTTTTGTGTGTATTGAAATTCATATTAAAACCCCTCTTTTATATTTATTTAAAAAGAAAATACATCTTTGTTATATATGGGTCATGGAATTGCGTTATATCTGCAAAACAGCTAGCTAATTTGCATATTCTTTTAAACATTCATTTAAATTAATTCCCTATTAGATTTTACTGGGTTTCTCGTGCGATGATCATCTTTAGTAAACTAAATAATAAATGTTATAGGGTCATAATAGGGGGCAAAGTTTAAAAAATTGACAGCTTTTTTTTTTTTTTTTTCTCAACATACACCTCCAAACACCCAGCAAGCTGGGCTGAAATGCTAGTATATATATATATATATATATATATATATATATATATATATATGAACTTTCTTCTGTAGAAAGCAACTATTTATTAAGTTGCCTGATAGAGATTTCTGGTTTTAACTGACCATTCGTCTGAAACATTAGCATGTCCAGCGTCACAACCATGTAAATTTGTTTATATTAATAAATATATATCTTGCTCTACTTTTATTGAGCACTCTTAATAACCTCGTTAAATCCATTAGTTATCACTCTTGAATACTTTTAACCTGGTTGTGTGTATACTTCTATAAATGTGTGTTTTTGTGCATTGATATTCATATTAAAAACCCCTTTTCTTTATTTAAAAAAAAAAAATACAACGTTGTTATTTATATATGGGTCGTGGAATTGCATCTAGCTAATTTGCATATTCTTTTAAACATTCATTTTAATTAATTCCATATTTGTTTTTTTTTGTTTTTTTCGGTTTTCTTATGTTATGATCATCTGTAGTCAACCAGTACGTGTAATTATTTTCATGCAGATATTCTACATGATTTATAATTGCGTAATATTTGTGTAAAAAGGTTATAGTAAACACAGACCTCTTTCTATATATATTTATGCATGCGTATATATATATTTGTTTAAAAATTGTTGCCTATCAAACTCCTCCTTCAGTTTTTGGTTTACAGACATGAAACTTTTTAATCGTTAAACATGCTTATTGGATGGACGCATCTTATGAACAGATTAAACAGGCGCATCTCACGGACAGATTGAATGGACGCATCTCTTGTTTTTATCACCAGAACGGATGTGCGCGAATTGTCAAGTAAATGCGTGGTGAAACTCAGGTTGCATTCAGTGCATCAGATGCGCAAGAAAGGAGAAAAATAGATAAAATCTTGCAACACCGATGCGTCTTAGAGAAGAGAAAATAAAACGCCTCTACAACCGGCGAGCTTAAAACGTACAAAAATAATCTGAAATATGTTAATCACAGACACGTGGTTGTCGAAAATTTGGGGATGAAGACATGTTAGTTATGCTGTTTTTTTTTTTTGTTTGTTTGTTTTTTTTTCTTCATCAATATACATTTAACATGGAAAATTAACCTCTAAGAGTAGAAACAAATTCAATCAACGGACTTTGCTCACACTTAGTCGTATATAGTTAAAGGCGCGTTTCTTCATTTTCATTTACTGTTTAATTCTTAACTTTTCATTTATATGTGTATATCTACTGAGTGCATGTGTGTACTTATCTATATATCTATAAAAGTGTGTGTGTGTGTGTGTGTGTGTGTGTGTGTACATTTCCCTACGCAATAACTCTGTTAATTTTCAGTCTACAGACGCGATATTTGATATACAGGGTGCTGAGATTTGGGAAAATCGATGTGATCGGTTTTCGGTCAGAAATTTGGCTGTTAAGCGATCAAAGTTCAATGATTTGACCTTTCAGAACTCTACCAAACTCCTCCGACAATTTTGGGTCTAAACACTTGAAATTTTAGATATAGGTTCCTTGGACATGGATCTAACTTAATAACTTGATTTGAGCCAAAAACAATAAATGTTAAGGGGTCATAATAGGGGTCAAAGTTTTAAAAAATTGGCCTTTTTTTTCTTTTTTTTTTTTGCTCAGCATACACCTCCAAACACCCGGGCAACGCCGGACACCCATGCTAGTATGTGTATGTATTTAAAACTGCCGTGGCACCTTCTCATTTGCTATACCTCCTTTTCCTCCTCCTTCCTTTTCCTTTCCCCTTTTATGCTCATCACTTTCACTACACCGATGAAGACTGAAGGATCGGTCGAAAAATTATGTACTTATAAAAAAAGTTTTTTTACTTTTTTTTTCATAATATTATTTTGTATTCCTGCACGTCACCAATTGAAAACGAATAAAGAAAAGTTATAAGCTTTTATACTTTTCGTATTCTTTTTTATACATTTCCATTCATATATATATATATATATATATATATATATATATATATATATATATATATATATAGGTGGTTTGTGTTTGGATTTTTTAAACGATAGTAATGTTTATGTCTCCGTCTCGGAAATCGGTGTTTTTCTTAGAAAGTGGCCCAATTTTATTTGGACGTATTATTTATTTTTTATTATTTTTTAAAAACAGTAATCTACGAACACGCGTGTTTCGGAGCCCTACTCCTCTTCAGCATAGCTTGACTGTTGGTAGGATTCGAACCTTGGACCTTATGTATTTCAGTCCAGCGCCTTAATCTATTGCGCTATGTTTCCATAGACAATTTACTGCTTCGCTTTTATCGTTTTCTAAGAAAAACACCGATTTCCGAGGCGGAGACATAAACATTATTATTGTTTAAAAAATCAAAACAAAAACCACTTAAACAGATGAACGATAAAAACGAAGCAGTAAATTGTCTATGGCAACATAGCGCAGTGGGTTAGGGCGCTGGACTGAAATACATAAAGTCCAAGGTTCGAATTCTACCAACAGTCAAGCTACCTTGAAGAGGAGTGAGGCTCCGAAACATGCGTGTCCGTAGATTAGTTTTTAAAAAATAATAAACATACACTCGTAAGCAAAAATAGCATTTCCTTTGTCTTTTATGTTTCTACTATAGGAGACATCATTCACGTTGAAACACCAGTTTCCGTCAGATCACCGAAGCAACGTTGAACATGGTCAGTGCTAAAATGGGTGACCATTTGGGGAATTCCAGGTGCTGTAGGTGCTCTCCGCTTATCTCAGCATCATTTCCAATCATCTAGTACTTCTCCTTGCCACTGGACTCAAACAGTGCCGATTCAGTAGAGATATGGTTGGGATTGCGCAACTCTTGCATCACAACTACACGCGCAGCTACCTTTACAAGGGATATCGATTGCCTTTTACGACTGAACAGCAATGTTAACAAATTCCTAATGAACCGCCCCCTTAATTAAACACTTCATCAAATTTCCACACTAACGTAATGTACTTGCAATAACCCTTATCCCTGAGTGGCTTCCGGGCCTTGATAAGTGGTGATCACTGTGTAAAAAAAAAAAAAAAAACAGACGCCTCACATATGCTTCTATTTCAAACCATATGATTTTCCTTGTTTCAAACAATAGCATTTCATGTATTGATGGCAACTTGAAATGTACACATCTTAAATCGAAAACAAATTTATATATTTTTTTTAGCTGTACTTACAATAATTGCGTGTTTGTATGAGAACGTTGCTCGTGGATATAAATTGAACGCAATAGAAAACATAAGATTAAAACAAATGCCAAAATAAAGTGTTTATCCAAAGCAACTTTCGGCTCTTGGCTGCCAGTTGCTTTTTGATTATTATGTTATTTGCAAAATGGCCAATTGTTCAATTATTATTTGCACAACTAAAATGTTAATTGTAAAGCAAAAATAGATAGCTTGCCATGAATAACTTATTGGAATCAAATTATTTGCGTAATCTAAATAGAAGCCGAGATCTTTAATTATCCGAGTCACTTTCGCAAAGGAGAAAGGAAAGGAAATCATCCGTTCGTATCGATTTTTTTTAATTAATTCCATTTCCGATTTAAAAACGCCGTAGAAATGTGAGCTAAAAATGATTTTCAATTATTGATTACAATTTTAAAAAAATAAAGTGTGTGTGTGTGTGTGTGTGTGTGTGTGTTTTAATTGGAATTGGAAACGAAAGCTAATAATTCTCTAAAATTTAGAATTTTCGAAAATAAAAATATTCACGGAAACTTGAAATACTTTCATGTAACCGTAAAATTATTTTTATTTTCTTATATTTTTGAGTAAAACAACCATAGCAAAAATTAGGTTGGAATTATTAATTTCTAGTACATCGAAATCTGTACGGCACAATCACGTTGAAACACCGGTTCTCGCCAGATCACCGAAGTTAAGCAATGTTGAGCCTGGTTAGTACCAGATGGGTGACCATTTGGGAAGGCTAGGCACTGTATGTACCTTCTGGGAAGGTTGGACGTGGGGCCAGCACCCTCGCCCTGTAAAAAGAACTCCTCGCTACAAAAACATTTACAAACGTTGTAGATGGTCTAGGCCCCCTCCAGGGGCTCAAGGGCTATGGATGGACGGACATCGAAATCTATTTGGGGCAAAACACACTGAAAACTTATCGAATTCTTTCATTTTTTTTTTTTTCCATCCTTAACAAAAAAGAGGGGGAGGGGGAGAGAAGTCATCATGACGCCGCCATATTGCAAATCCTTGAAAACCTGTCGATTACTCCATGAAAAAAATTCTTCAAATTTCATATGTAACACTAAATGAAACATGTTTATTACCTATAAAAAATTTTTTTTAAATTGCAATTGGTCATTGATCCAAACCTCAACATTAGCCTAACATAATCGGACAATGTCAAGCTGTTTAACATAAAAGAAAGCAATCAGGTTTCCAAGAACAATGATATTCGATTCTTTTCACACATTCTATGAAAAAAGACTTGTAATAAAGTTTGGTCATTTTCTTTTTGTACAGTTCAAGTAATTGAATAACTCTAGAGTAAACTTTGTTGTATTTTGAGTTAGCTCAAATTTATCAGGTAGTTATCTCTCTTAGATCAGATCAAAGTTTTCTTCTTTCAATCATTACTGGCCAACGAGAGAATGCAATCTTCTACTTATAATGGAGGAGGTAATTCCTGAGAGGGTGGTATTATGACTGGCTACGACCACAAAATATTCTTTTCATTGTTTTCACTCTCAAGTATATATCCGTTGATATCTTATATGAGTTTATACAGAGTGGTGTAGTTCTTAGTTAATTAACTGTGTCTAACCGTGTCGGATATATACTCGAGAGTCAAAACAATGAAAAGAATATTATGTTGTCCGAGTTCTAATTATGACTAAAGAACAGATACCACACTTGTCCCCAAATGCGGAGGATGGTATCATGACAAATGAATATATACGAAAGCTTAACAATAATCAGGCATTGCTTGAGATTGTGTGCTGACAATGGTATTGTTGTCATAACTTTGATCGGTAGAGACCATGAGTTGTACAGTGGCACATCTCCGATCTCGCTCATTGAACATTGTGTCACTTTTAGATATCATAGAAGGCTCCTATCGCTGTTAGGATTTGTACACAACTGGCCAACTAATAGATGGCCCACAAAAAAAAAAAAAAAAAAAAAAAAAAAAAAAAAAAAAAAAAACGGTTATCAAACGGAAATGGAATCATGTTGTCTTATCTATGGCGAGAATTTTATCGATCCACCCTGTACATAATGAAAAGTTTACATACTAAACACGAAATGCACACAGTAAGAAATGCTTTTGCAACAATGTTAAGAGACATGCAACTATTAGTGTTGTGAGGATTAATTGGAATCAGAATCGGGAATCGGAAAAATTGACAAATTTGGGAATATCGGAATCGGTACACAAAAATTGATGCCTATTTTCTGATGCCAAAACGATTCTTTTAATTGTCTTTTGTATTGTATTTTGTTTAAACAAAAATCTTCCATTGCTGGTAACAATTGATAAAATCAAATATTTATCGATTTTAAAATCAAATATTTATTCATTTTAAAATCAAATATTTATTCATTTTAAAATCAAATATTTATCGATTTTAAAATCAAATATTTATCGATTTTAAAATCAAATATTTATCGATTTTAAAATCAAATATTAATTGATTTTAAAATCAAATATTTATTCATTTTAAAATCAAATATTTATTCATTTTAAAATCAAATATTTATTCATTTTAAAATCAAATATTTATCGATTTTAAAATCAAATATTTATCGATTTTAAAATCAAATATTTATCGATTTTAAAATCAAATATTTATCGATTTTAAAATCAAATATTTATCGATTTTAAAATCAAATATTTATTGATTTTAAAATCAAATATTTATCGATTTTAAAATCAAATATTTATCGATTTTAAAATCAAATATTTATTGATTTTAAAATCAAATATTTATTGATTTTAAAATCAAATATTTATTGATTTTAAAATCAAATATTTATCGATTTTAAAATCAAATATTTATTGATTTTAAAATCAAATATTTATTGATTTTAAAATACCAATGAAACTAAAATCTATAGATCATCCTCCCTCACAAGTGTATTTTTACGCTTAAGAAAATATCTGCATGTTTAATATGTTTTTTACAGAAGTCATAGAAAATAACCACTCTTTAATTAAATATTCAGATACTTATAAAGAATCAGAAATTTAGTATGGAATCGGTAATTGTATCGGAATCGGGAAAAATATTGGATGGTCGTTTCTTTCGACGTTTAAAACGTTGCACTTCATATTAGAAGCCTGCTTTTTCTATTTAAAAAATATTTAAAACGAACTTCTTAAAATACCAAGTCATGTATATGAAAACTACTAAATAAAGGTTAACTAATTTACATATTCTTTGAAAAACATTTAAAAAAGCAAAACAAAAAAAAAAGACAACTATGTTCCCAAGGACAACGTCGGATCTTCCTGTTAGTACTAAATAAATTTTATGTCATTCTTAAAAAAAAAAAAAATTCTAACCGATACACAATTTATTTTTATCATAATCTGTCCCTGGTGCAAACCTCAACCTTAGCCTAACATAACCGGACAACATCAAGCTGTTTTTTTAATCTTTTTCTCTAATATAAACGGCAAAAATATGTATGTATGTATGTATGTATGTATGTATGTCTGCCTTACACTTTCGACAGAAGTGGCAGATTTTCACAAGATCAGTATCCTTCGGACGACAAATATTAAAAATTGACAAAAAACATTAATTCCTTCATTCTACAGGGAGGGTTCGCTTTTTCCGCCAATATGTTCAAAAGTCATTGTGTTACATGAAAGGGCTGTCCCCTTATCATGTAAGTAAGAAGACATACTAGATAAGTAAAAATGATATTAGGATAAGGTAAGAATCGATCCCTGTACACAAGTGTTAAAAATAATGGAGAATGGAATGTTAGAAATTAAGTCTATTGTTAATTCTATTAGAAAAAATTAAATATTGTTTATGTCGGAAAAAGAGTCGATTTTTCATTCTTTTAGAAATCTGAATATTAAATATGTCAGTTAAAAGAATGGACAATGAAAATTAAAAATATATTTTTTTAAAATAGGTTAGAATCAGAATTGAGGATTCTTTTGCTTGCCAAAAATGTGTTTGGACAAACATATGTAAAACCACGTGAAAATTAGTCACGTTTGAAAACACTTCTGACGTCATAAACAAAACGCACCTCCAAACACCCGGGCAATGCCGAGCACCCAGGCTAGTTTAACATAAAAGAAAGCAACTAGCTTTCCAAGAACAATGATATTCGATTCTTTTCACTCATTTCATAAAAGACCTGTTAATAAAGTTTGTTCATTTTCTTTTATAAAAGTTTAAGCAATTTAATAACTCTAGCGGAGACTTATACAAATGTAAACCTGATTAGTATACAATTGACAAAAAACGTACATCATTTGTGACTCAAAATGCTTCTGCTAATTTTTATTATGCCAAAAAAATAAAAAAGATTTCATTTGCAAAATGTGCTATGTCTTTAAGACAGTTTTCCACACACGTTCATACGTACATTTTTTTTTTTTTTTGTTAATCTAAATTCCGATTCAGAACAGCGTTCGATCTTATTCAATAATCAAATCAGTATAATTTAATTGACTTTTAAAAACTTACACATTTCAGTTCAAAGAAAATCGACGACTTTGATTCAATGAAAACTGTCTACTGCTCATCATATCGCAACCAATCACCCTTAAAGATTTTTTTTAATTTTTTTTTTTTATAAATTTCATTTTGCTTAACTTGGTAAGCAACCATGGTGTAGCATTATGGGCACATTCATTGATCCCAGTAGATTGTCTGAATGGTGGTTCATCACGTAGGCAGCTAAAGTTTTGTTGCGTTGATAACATGTAGCAGCTGTTCATTCTATCTCATCCTCTTTTTCATGGTTGATCTCGCATGATATACAAAAGTCTTGGGAACATTACAACATATTTAAAATCGTTATGTTCCCAAGACTTTTGCAACACCCTGTATGCTGATTAATTGAAGCGCCTGTAAATAATAATCATCGGAGTTTGTATTACTGTACGCATAGATTCCAAACAAATATATTATAAATAAGTGTTATCAAAGGCAAGATAAGTTACTTTTCTACCTAACTGGATCAATTTTTTAGTGTTTTTATTTAATGTAACATGTTTATTCGGCTTGAAAAACACCGATGTTTACCGATGTATTTGAAAAATGCAAATCGCGGCATGCTCGCTGTTGAACATGGTAAGTTTGGGAAAACGAGTTTAAACAAAAAAAATGATACAAAATACTGTTAGAAACTCACTCAATATATGTTACCGTGACATAGGCGGACACATATTCGGTGGGTTTCTAACAGCATTTTGTATAATTCGTTTGCTTGAACTCATTTTCCCAAACTTACCGTGTTAGCAAGCATTCCGCCATTTTTCTTTTTAAAATATATCGGAAAACACTGTATGACTTTAGAACCGATTACACGTTTTAAAGTGAGTAAAACCACCAGAAACCTTTTTCCAGATAGGTAGAAGAGTAACTTATCTTGCCTTTGATAACATTTATTTGTTCTACATTTGTTTTTGGACCACTTTTTCGAATCTATGTGTATAGTAATACAAACCCTAATCATCATATTCGATTTTAAGATCTGTTTTGCATATGTTGGACGGCTTCGAGAAATTTACTTCCAAGCCAATCTATCTCTGGCTAGGTATTTAATTATCCTTCTTTCTCTCAAGTCTACTATTATCACTTTTTCTCATGCTTTTCTTGGATTTACAATAAACTGACCCTGCTATTCCAACTGTTCGACATCTATTAACCAATCAAAGTGGTCATACCATAAAAATTTTCACTTATGTACGCATCTTATATTCTCTAAATTTAATCTTCTGCTGAAATCAGAAACCATTAACTAAACAATAATCTGAAAGTATACAAAAAATTTATGCGACAACAGACATGGAAATAAGCGTCCAAGGGTGGCGTGTGCGACAGTGCGACACTCAACCTCGAAACCAGACCGGTTACAAACGAAAAGTTATGCGTGTATTCTTATGATGGTAGGACGCGTGATTACAGCTTCTTTTTTTTTTTTTTTCATTTTTCTTAAACTTTTTCTTCTAGGGGATGGGACATCCAACCAGATGTCTGACATTTACCCCTATTTTAGTTAGTCCAACCAAGAGATCTTTTCAGGATTCTAGCCGTCCCTTTAAGTGCAATCGTTTGTATTTCACTTGCACTTGGTTCACCGGGTATGCTTGTTATGTACTTTTTAAAGTTCTTTTTCATAAACCCAGTTGCTCCTATGATGACTGGTATAATTGAAACGTCTTTTAATTTCCAATTTCGTTTCATATCATACATAAGTCCTTGATACTTTGTTATCTTTTCCCTCTCAACTCTGTTAAGCCCTGTATCATTGGGTACACTGACCTCTATTACGGTCGCTTTTTTGTTTGCTCTGTCCCAAATCACTATATCTAGTTTAACAGCTGCGTTTTCAAGATATGTAGCAGTAGGGATTATGTAGTCATAGTGAATAGTGTAGTTGTCATTCCCAAATAATGAATACAAATGTGCTTTATAAAATTTCAGGGATTATCAACGGCACGCAATGTGTTCAACTTCCGATTCGACAGATTTCTAAAACCAGAGAAGGTTTTTTGCTCACTCGGAGTCATTTTGTACCTACGGTTAATTTGTGTCAGTAGGAAAAAAGAACCACAGATTTTTTTTTTTTTTTACGGTCAATTCGCATGTAAGTGAGAAAAAAAATTTTTTTTTTTTTTCGTTCGGTTAATTTGTTTACAAACTTAATTTCAACACTTAAATTTAGGACTACATTTCTACTACCAAACAGTGTGGCCCTTTATCTGTCTGGCCTTCGGGTCAAGATCAAAGTGTAGTATCTGTTTTTCAGATGCTGCACTTCGATTTCTTGTTCTCTGTCAGTGGAGGAGAAATCCTTCACGACTGAGACAATTTTTATTTTTGTTCCTTTTCTCCACATTAAAAAACGACCCGGGTGTCTAACTCTGCCCTGGTGGGGAGGCATTGTGAATAGGGCCAGTCTGGTCCTTTCTCGTCTACTCATATCTATTTTTACTCATGTTTTTTTGGGGATTTACATCGAGTTGGGTTGGGTTGTTTTACGGCATATCAACCCTTATTAAATTATTTAATGTCGAATCCAGTGATCTTGAAGAAAAGTTTTTGGATAGAATATATTTGCTTTTTTCAAGTCGGTGTCTATTTAACCCATAGTTGAGACCCTAACAGGTGCAACCACTCCGGGTTAGATTGGACCTGGGAGCAATGGCAATTAAAGGATGGCTCCATACTTCCCAAAGCCCGCAAGCTAGGGCCTCACCATCGAATATAGTTTAAGGTCATATCCAGGACCGGATTTACATTGAACTGACCCCGTTATCCCAACTGCTCTACATCTACTAACCAATCTTCACTTATGTACACATCTCCTTATACTCTCCAAATTTAATCTTCCTGAGATCAGGATCATTAGTTAAACAATCTGAAAGTGTTCAAAAGATTTAGTGTTGCCCATTAATGTATGAAGGATTAATGCGTAAACATGTTTTGTAAAATTGGCAATCAATAATGGTGTAGCATTACAAGAATAAATACAATCAAGACAGTGACTTATATAGGCAGCAGAAGTCTTGTTGTGTTGTTGATGCATTGCATAGCAGCTGTTCGTTTACTCTCCTCTTTATTTTCATTGAGCATGTTGTTTAATAACAGCAATTGTAAATAATCATTATCATATTAAGTTTAACGTTAACATCTGTTTTGGATGCTGGCATGTGTTGGACAGCTTCTAGAAATTAACCGTAAAATTTAACCTGTCTCTAACAAAGTTTTTATCTCTCACAAATCCATCCTCATCATTTTTCCCATGTATCCCCTTGTGACTTGACTCTACTACCTCAACTATTCTGCACACATCTTCCTATACCATCCAGATTTAATCTCCCACTGAAGTCATCAGATCTAGGTCTACCTTTAAGACTCACATTAGACATCCAGTATATCATTGTCATATCAAGGTGGTCATAAATTGTGCCATGCCGATTTAGACGTTTTTTGTTGCAAGAAATGCATTAGCAGAAGTGGTGTTTACTGGTGTGAAATGATTGCTAGACATCCGGTGCTCAGGTTCTTTCAGAGTAGTTCACTAACATTCACAAGTATTTTTGGCAAAGGTATGACTACATCACTTTTGACTCTAAATATAAATAAAATGGTAAAGTGAACTTGGTAGGATCACCTTCTTCCTTTTCTTCGTTGCCCATCATCTTCTTGTGAATCTGACGTTTGAATAGTCTAATCCTGAACGCATCGGCACGGTCATAGATAAAGCATGTGAAGGAAGTACCGGGTGGAACAAGGATGGCCTGGCAAGCATGCCGCTTTGCACACTTCACTGTATAAGCCTGTATTTGCTGCTCCTCAATTATAGTTCACTTCTTGTGAGTACAGGGAGCGCCAGAGATCCCAGTAGAAAGCCAGTTCCTCTAATGAAGAGGGGTCTATTTGACACCTCTCCACAAATGCCTTGAAATGCTTCGCCCACTGGCACTGCATTGACCTTGAAGTAATTGACCACAGAGGATTCACCGTTGTAGTCTGTGACTAGGCATTTGATTGATATGCCCTAGTCACGTGAGTTGGCATTGGATCACGATGGATTCCACGCTGCAGCTGCCTGCCAACCTCAAACACCTTGTGTGCAACACTCTCTCCCTCCATGTTATGCCAAGGATCTTCTGCAGACATATGGAAGATCTCCAGACTTCTCATGTGGCAGCTATAGACTCACATCCGTACTGCAATGTGATAATGCACACTGCTCTGTATACTAGCATTTTGGTGTGAAGTTTGAGGTTGCTACTCTGAAAAACCCTTCTCCTAATCCAACCAAAGGATCACCTATATCCAGTCTTGCTACAATACTGCATAGCTTAACGCATATCTTCACGTATATTCCATAGTCTCTTTAAGTCTGAGTAACTCAACTGCATCGAAGTTGTCATATGGTCTTGCATAAATGCTGTAAATGAATACGATACAAAGTGTATTAAGGAAAAACTTTTTTTTAGTTAAGAAAATTTCAAAACCTGAAAATGTTGAGAAATGATCAAATTTTTATTTAATTTTATTTTTGTTGTCATTAAATTCCGAATTTTCGCCAATAACATGGTTTTATCAAGGAGATCAGTCCGAATTTGTTTTTCTTCTTCATTATGATGTAATGAGGAGTCGCAGCCTCCCAAAGAGAACGGTCCTGGATATGACGTTAAACTATATCCAGTGGTGAGGCCCCAGCTTGCGGGCTTTGGGAGCGTGGAGCCACCCTTTAACTGCCATTGCTCCCAGGTCCACTCTGACCTAGAGTGGTAGTACCTGTTAGGGTCCCAACTATGGGTTAAATAGAAACCGACTTAAAAACTACAAATATATTATATTAAAAAATTGTTCTTCAAAATCACTGGATTTGGCATTAAATAACCTGGAAAGGGTTGATATGCTGTAAAACAAAAACAACCAACCAACCAAACAATATATTTAAACTCTATTTCTTCCAAAAGTCGCAGTCTCCATATTTTCAAACCCTTATCTTTTTATAAGTCGCAGAGCAGTGCTAGGGCCTCAAATGATTGGATTTTTTATAGGCCATTCTTTTATGGATTTTTAGCCGGTTAAAATAGTTATTCAGGGGTCAAAATTTTAAATCTTTATACATTTTGTACGTTCATCCTAGTTTTTTCATTTTTAATTAGTTTATATTTGTGCCACGTTAGTATGGTGGTAACATCACCAGCTTTGAATGCTACAGTTTTGTTTTCGGTTTCAAATCTAGCTAATGGCACTCAAATACTTTCTTTTTTTACTTTTGAAATCACAACTTTATAATAATAATAATAATATATACAAAATCTGGATGAATTAAAATATATTTAAGCACGTTTTACAACCCCCTCCCTTCCTGGTCCTAGTCTAATTTATAAAACTTACTCTGTCTATCTCTATGTTTTTCAAAGTGTATAAAACAAAAACAACCAACCAACCCGAAGAGAAAAAGGACATATTTTCTCTTCAGGAGGCTGCGACTCCTCATTACATCATTATGAAGAAAAAAAGAAAAATTCGGACTGATCTCCTTGATAAAGCCATGTTATTGGCGAAAATTCGGAATTTAATAACACGAAAAAAAAAAAAAATAAATAAATAAAAAAATGATTTTATCATTTTTCAACATTTTCAGGTTTTCACATTTTCTTATTGAAATTCATTAAAAAAATGTTTTCTAAAGTGTGTGACTTTATATTGCTGTTATTTTTATGTGTTTTTTTAAACAATGTGAAATAATTTTGTATACACAAAATAAACATTTTAGATAAACATTTGTTGTCTAGACGCCATTATTTTTCAGAAGTTTATTTAAGCAATAAAACTTGTATAAAATAAATCTCATTTCAGTGTTTATCTCCTAGTGTTATGCAGAAAGAAGTATCAAAGTGTGGAAATCCATTGGTTGAACGGAACCCATGTGACTGTGACGTCATATGAGAAGTTGGATTATTGGTTGAACGGAACCCATGTGACTGTGACGTCATATGAGAAGTTGGATTATCGGTTGAACGGAACCCATGTGACTGTGACGTCATATGAGAAGTTGGATTATCGGTTGAACGGAACCCATGTGACTGTGACGTCATATGAGAAGTTGGATTATCGGTTGAACGGAACCCATGTGACTGTGACGTCATATGAGAAGTTGGATTATCGGTTGAACGGAACCCATGTGACTGTGACGTCATATGAGAAGTTGGATTATCGGTTGAACGGAACCCATGTGACTGTGACGTCATGAGAAGTTGGATTATTGGTTGAACGGAACCCATGTGACTGTGACGTCATATGAGAAGTTGGATTATTGGTTGAACGGAACCCATGTGACTGTGACGTCATATGAGAAGTTGGATCATTGGTTGAACGGAACCCATGTGACTGTGACGTCATATGAGAAGTTGGATTATTGGTTGAACGGAACCCATGTGACTGTGACGTCATAT
Organism: Euprymna scolopes; assembly: GCF_053919585.1. Classification (NCBI taxonomy): domain Eukaryota; kingdom Metazoa; phylum Mollusca; class Cephalopoda; order Sepiida; family Sepiolidae; genus Euprymna; species Euprymna scolopes. The sequence continues at coordinate 105,596,185 of NC_136505.1, forward strand.
GAGAAGTTGGATTATCGGTTGAACGGAACCCATGTGACTGTGACGTCATATGAGAAGTTGGATTATTCGTACTATTCTTATCTTGGTTGCGATTTTCACAACTACCGATGTGACCTCTGATTCATCAAGTGTATCTTTTCAAGCGTGAGAATCCTTATGCAGAATTTGTGAATTTACACAGAATTTTTAACAACCTTTTAAGTAATCCATGGAAGTAGTTTGTTCTCATTCCATCAGTCATCTATAATATAAATCTCACCTGTCTGTTTAAATGTATGTATGTTTGTATATCTGCCTAAAACTTTCTACAGTGGCGATGAATTTTCACGAGATCAGCATCGTTTTGAAGCTCGACCATTCGGACGGACAAACATCGAAAAATTGGCTAAAAACATTAATTCCTTCACCCTCAACTGGGCACTTTTCTACAAAAAGGGGTCGCTTTTTTCACTGACATTTTCGAAAGTCATCCCCTCTTTTTGATTGACTAGCTTTAATTTAAGCCTTCACCACTTCCAGTTTGGCAATGGATGCAACAGCAAACACGTCACTTTTTTTTTCACATTCTTTTTCTCCTTCGTGGTGCGGGTTCAAGCCTGCCTACTACCACTTTCTTTTTTTTTTTTGCTCAACACACACCTCCAAACACCCAGGCAACGCCAGGCACCCAGACTAGTCTAATATATATGGTAATTCTTACTTTATTTTTTAGTGCTCATATTCCA